>NC_052333.1:877962-975462 GCF_016432855.1 Salvelinus namaycush
TCAACTTGGTTAGCGACCGAGACAGAAAACAGATTCCACACTGTCGACTTTCCCCATCTGCACTTTTTGTGTCTTTACACTCCCCCTCGGTGGGAGCCCTACGGCACTCCTCAACTGAAGCAACAGAGAATAAGATGAGGGCGAGAAACGCACCCCCCCACATGCAGCAACCCCCCGCTGGTGCACACGCCTGCACAGAATCGGCATTGTCCATACAACGAGAACAGTCAAACACCAAAACATCAACATGATGACAGTCACAGCAAACATCAACGATGACAGTCAACACCAAACATCAACGACAAAGATGAGAGTCAACAACAAACATCACAACATGTTGACAGTCAACACCAAACATTATCGAACATGATGACAGTCAAACACCAAACATCAACGACATGATGACAGTCAACACCAAAAACATCAACAACACGATGACAGTCAACACCAAACATCAACAACATGATGACAGTCAACACCAAACATCAACGACAGTGCCAGTCAACAGCAAACATCAACAACATGATGACAGTCAACACCCAAACATCAACAACATGATGACAGTCAACACAGCAACATCAACGATGACAGTCAACACCAAAACATCAAACAACATGATGACAGTCAACAAGCAAACATCAACAACATGATGACAGTCAACACCAAACATCAAAACATGATGACAGTCAACAACAAACATCAACTGATGACAGTCAACACAAACATCAACAACATGTTGACAGTCAACACCAAACATCAACAACTGATGACAGTCAACACCAAACATAACAACATGATGCAGTCAACACCAAACATCAAACAACATGTTACAGTCAACACCAAACATCAACAACATGATGAGTCAACACCAAACATCAACAACATGATGACAGTCAAACCAAACATCAACGATGACAGTCAACAGCAAAAATCAACAACATGTTTGACAGTCAACACCAAACATCAACCACATGAAGACGTCAATACCAAACATCAACGATGACAGTCAACAGAAAACATCAACCACATGATGACAGTCAACACCAAACATCAACGATAACAGTCACACCAAAAATCAACGATGACATCACAAGCAAACATCAACGATGACAGTCAACACCAAACATCAACGACAAGATGAGAGTCAACAACAAACATCAACAACATGTTGACAGTCAACACCAAACATTATCGACATGATGACAGTCAACACCAAACATCAACGACATGATGACAGTCAACACCAAACATCAACAACACGATGACAGTAACACCAACATCAACAACATGATGACAGTCAACACCAAACATCAACACATGATGAAGTCAACACCAAACATCAACGAGACAGTCAACACCAAACATCAACAACATGATGACAGTCAACAGCAAACATCAACAACATGTTGACAGTCAACACCAAACATCAACACATGATGACAGTCAACACCAAACATCAACGATGACAGTCAACAGCAAACATCAACAACATGTTGACAGTCAACACCAAACATCAACAAATTGACAGTCAACACCAAACATCAACAACATGTTACAGTCAACACCAAACAATCAACAACATGATGACAGTCAAACCAAACATCAACAACCTGTTGACAGTCAACACCAACATCAACACATGATGACAGTCAACACCAAACATCAACAAGATGACAGTCAATCCAAACATCAACGATGACAGTCAACAGCAAATATCAACAACATGTTGACAGTCAACACCAAACATCAACAACCTGAAGACAAGTCAAACCAAACATCAACGATGACAGTCAACAGAAAACATCAACAACATGATGACAGTCAACACCAAACATCAACAACATGGTGACAGTCACAGCAAACATCAACGTAACAAGTCAACACCAAACATCAACGATGACAGTCAACAGAAAATCAACAACTGAGACAGTCAACACAAACATCAACGATGACAGTCAAACACCAAACATCAACACAAGATGACAGTCAACAACAAACATCAACACTGATGACAGTCAACACCAAACATCAACAACATGATGACAGTCAACAAAACATCACAACATGTGACAGTCAACACCAAACATCAACAAATGATGACAGTCAACACCAAACATCAACGATGGACAGTAAACACAAACATCAACAAACATGAGACAGTCACACCAAACATCAACAACATGTGACAGTCAACACCAAACACAACAACATGATGACAGTCACACACCAAACATCAACGATGACAGTCCACACACAAACATAACAACAATGATGACAGTCAAACCCAAACATCAACGACATGATGACAGTCAACACCAAACATCAACGTTGAGAGTCAACACCAAACATCAACGACATGATGACAGTCAATACCAAACATCAAGATGACAGTCAACAGCAAATATCAACAACATGTGACAGTCAACACCAAACATCAACAACATGAAGACAGTCAATACCAAACATCAACGATGACAGTCAACAGAAAACATCAACAACATGATGACAGTCAACACACCAAACATCAACACATGAAGACAGTCAACAGCAAACACAACGATAACAGTCAACACCAAACATCAACGATGACAGTCAACAGCAAACATCAACGATGACAGTCAACACCAAACATCAACGACAAGATGAGAGTCAACAAAAACATCAACAACATTGACAGTCCAACACCAAAACAATCGACATGATGACAGTCAACACCAAACATAACGACATGATGACAGTCAACACCAACATCAAACGACATGATGCCAGTCAACACCAAACATCAACGATGACAGTCAACACCAAACCATCAACAACATGATGACAGTCAACACAAAACATCAACAACATGTGAAAGTCAACACCAAACATCAACAACATGATGACAGTCAACACCAAACATCAACGATGACAGTCAACAGCAAACATCAACAACATGTTGACAGTCAACACCAAACATCAACAACATGATGACAGTCAACACCAACATAACACGATGACAGTCAACACCAACATCAACACATGTTGACAGTCAACACCAAACATCAAAAACATGATGACAGTCAACACCAAACATCAAACACATGATGACAGTCAATCACAAACATCAACGATGACAGTCACAGCAAATATCAACAACATGTTGACAGTCAACACCAAACATCAACAACAATGAGACAGTCAAACAAACATCAACGATAACAGTCAACACAATCAACGAGTCAACAAACATCAACACGAGACAGTCAAACCAAACATCAACGATGCAGTCAACACCAACATCAACGACAAGATGAGAGTCAACAACAAACATCAACAACATGTTGACAGTCAACACCAAACATTATCGACACTGATGACAGTCAACACCAAACATCAACGACATGATGACAGTCAACACCAAACATCAACAACACGATGACAGTCAACACCAAACATCAACAACATGATGACAGTCAACACCAAACATAACGACATGATGCCAGTCAACACCAAACATCAACGATGACAGTCAACACCAAACATCAACAACCTGATGACAGTCAACAGCAAACATCAACAACGATGACAGTCAACACCAAACATCAACGATGACAGTCAACACCAAACATCAACAACATGTTGCAGTCAACACCAAACATCAACAACATGATGACAGTCAACACCAAACATCACAACATGATGACAGTCAATACCAAACATCAACGATGACAGTCAACACCAACATCAACGATGACAGTCAACACCAAAACATCAACGACATGATGAGAGTCAACACCAAACATCAAAGACATGATGACAGTCAAACACAAACATCAACGACATGATGACAGTCAACACCAAACATTATCGACATGATGACAGTCAACACCAAACATCACACAACATGATGACAGTCAACACCAAACATCAACAACATGATGACAGTCAACACCAAACATCAACAACATGATGACAGTCAACACCAAACATCAACGATGACAGTCCACACCAAAACATCAACAACATGATGACAGTCAAACCCAAACATCAACGACATGATGACAGTCAACACCAAACATCAACGTTGAGGATCAACACCAAACATCAACGACATGATGACAGTCAATACCAAACATCAATGATGACAGTCAACAGCAAATAATCAACAACATGTTGACAGTC
Source organism: Salvelinus namaycush (assembly GCF_016432855.1). NCBI lineage: Eukaryota > Metazoa > Chordata > Actinopteri > Salmoniformes > Salmonidae > Salvelinus > Salvelinus namaycush. Next base: position 882,127 of record NC_052333.1, read on the forward strand.
AACACCAAACATCAACAACATGAAGACAGTCAATACCAAACATCAACGATGACAGTCAACAGAAAACATCAACAACATGATGACAGTCAACACCAACATCAACAACATGATGACAGTCAACAGCAAACATCAACGATAACAGTCAACACCAAACATCAACGACATGATGACAGTCAACACCAAACATCAACAACATGATGACAGTCAACACCAAACATCAACGACATGATGACAGTCAACACCAAACATCAACAACATGATGACAGTCAACACCAAACATCAACAACATGATGACAGTCAACACCAAACATCAACGACATGATGACAGTCAACACCAAACATCAACAACATGATGACAGTCAACACCAAACATCAACAACATGATGGACAGTCAACACCAAACATCAACGGACATGATGCCAGTCAACACCAAACATCAACGATGACAGTCAAACACCAAACATCAACAACATGATGACAGTCAACAGCAAACACAACAACATGTTGACAGTCAACACCAAACATCAACAACATGATGACAGTCAACACCAAACATCAACGATGACAGTCAACAGCAAACATCAACAACATGTTGACAGTCAACACCAAACAACAACATGATGACAGTCAACACCAAACATCAACAACATGATGACAGTCAACACCAAACATCAACAACATCTTGACAGTCAACACCAAACATCAACAACATGATGACAGTCAACACCAAACATCAACGACATGATGACAGTCAATACCAAACATCAACGATGACAGTCAACAGCAAATATCAACAACATGTTGACAGTCAACACCAAACATCAACAACATGAAGACAGTCAATACCAAACATCAACGATAACAGTCAACACCAAACATCAACGATGACAGTCAACACCAAACATCAACGACAAGATGAGAGTCAACAACAAACATCAACAACATGTTGACAGTCAACACCAAACATTATCGACATGATGACAGTCAACACCAAACATCAACGACATGATGACAGTCAACACCAAACATCAACAACACGATGACAGTCAACACCAAACATCAACAACATGATGACAGTCAACACCAAACATCAACGACATGATGCCAGTCAACACCAAACATCAACGATGACAGTCAACACCAAACATCAACAACATGATGACAGTCAACAGCAAACATCAACAACATGATGACAGTCAACACCAAACATCAACGATGACAGTCAACACCAAACATCAACAACATGTTGACAGTCAACACCAAACATCAACAACATGATGACAGTCAACACCAAACATCAACAACATGATGACAGTCAATACCAAACATCAACGATGACAGTCAACACCAAACATCAACGATGACAGTCAACACCAAACATCAACGACATGATGAGAGTCAACACCAAACATCAACGACATGATGACAGTCAACACCAAACATCAACGACATGATGACAGTCAACACCAAACATTATCGACATGATGACAGTCAACACCAAACATCAACAACATGATGACAGTCAACACCAAACATCAACAACATGATGACAGTCAACACCAAACATCAACAACATGATGACAGTCAACACCAAACATCAACGATGACAGTCCACACCAAACATCAACAACATGATGACAGTCAAACCCAAACATCAACGACATGATGACAGTCAACACCAAACATCAACGTTGAGAGTCAACACCAAACATCAACGACATGATGACAGTCAATACCAAACATCAATGATGACAGTCAACAGCAAATATCAACAACATGTTGACAGTCAACACCAAACATCAACAACATGAAGACAGTCAATACCAAACATCAACGATGACAGTCAACAGAAAACATCAACAACATGATGACAGTCAACACCAAACATCAACAACATGATGACAGTCAACAGCAAACATCAACGATAACAGTCAACACCAAACATCAACGATGACAGTCAACAGCAAACATCAACGATGACAGTCAACACCAAACATCAACGACAAGATGAGAGTCAACAACAAACATCAACAACATGTTGACAGTCAACACCAAACATTATCGACATGATGACAGTCAACACCAAACATCAACGACATGATGACAGTCAACACCAAACATCAACAACATGATGACAGTCAACACCAAACATCAACGACATGATGACAGTCAACACCAAACATCAACAACACGATGACAGTCAACACCAAACATCAACAACATGATGACAGTCAACACCAAACATCAACGACATGATGCCAGTCAACACCAAACATCAACGATGACAGTCAACACCAAACATCAACAACATGATGACAGTCAACAGCAAACATCAACAACATGTTGACAGTCAACACCAAACATCAACAACATGATGACAGTCAACACCAAACATCAACGATGACAGTCAACAGCAAACATCAACAACATGTTGACAGTCAACACCAAACAACAACATGATGACAGTCAACACCAAACATCAACAACATGATGACAGTCAACACCAAACATCAACAACATCTTGACAGTCAACACCAAACATCAACAACATGATGACAGTCAACACCAAACATCAACGACATGATGACAGTCAATACCAAACATCAACGATGACAGTCAACAGCAAATATCAACAACATGTTGACAGTCAACACCAAACATCAACAACATGAAGACAGTCAATACCAAACATCAACGATAACAGTCAACACCAAACATCAACGATGACAGTCAACACCAAACATCAACGACAAGATGAGAGTCAACAACAAACATCAACAACATGTTGACAGTCAACACCAAACATTATCGACATGATGACAGTCAACACCAAACATCAACGACATGATGACAGTCAACACCAAACATCAACAACACGATGACAGTCAACACCAAACATCAACAACATGATGACAGTCAACACCAAACATCAACGACATGATGCCAGTCAACACCAAACATCAACGATGACAGTCAACACCAAACATCAACAACATGATGACAGTCAACAGCAAACATCAACAACATGATGACAGTCAACACCAAACATCAACGATGACAGTCAACACCAAACATCAACAACATGATGACAGTCAACACCAAACATCAACAACATGATGACAGTCAATACCAAACATCAACGATGACAGTCAACACCAAACATCAACGATGACAGTCAACACCAAACATCAACGACATGATGAGAGTCAACACCAAACATCAACGACATGATGACAGTCAACACCAAACATCAACGACATGATGACAGTCAACACCAAACATTATCGACATGATGACAGTCAACACCAAACATCAACAACATGATGACAGTCAACACCAAACATCAACAACATGATGACAGTCAACACCAAACATCAACAACATGATGACAGTCAACACCAAACATCAACGATGACAGTCCACACCAAACATCAACAACATGATGACAGTCAAACCCAAACATCAACGACATGATGACAGTCAACACCAAACATCAACGTTGAGAGTCAACACCAAACATCAACGACATGATGACAGTCAATACCAAACATCAATGATGACAGTCAACAGCAAATATCAACAACATGTTGACAGTCAACACCAAACATCAACAACATGATGACAGTCAACAGCAAACATCAACGATAACAGTCAACACCAAACATCAACGATGACAGTCAACAGCAAACATCAACGATGACAGTCAACACCAAACATCAACGACAAGATGAGAGTCAACAACAAACATCAACAACATGTTGACAGTCAACACCAAACATTATCGACATGATGACAGTCAACACCAAACATCAACGACATGATGACAGTCAACACCAAACATCAACAACATGATGACAGTCAACACCAAACATCAACGACATGATGACAGTCAACACCAAACATCAACAACACGATGACAGTCAACACCAAACATCAACAACATGATGACAGTCAACACCAAACATCAACGATGACAGTCAACAGCAAACATCAACAACATGTTGACAGTCAACACCAAACAACAACATGATGACAGTCAACACCAAACATCAACAACATGATGACAGTCAACACCAAACATCAACAACATCTTGACAGTCAACACCAAACATCAACAACATGATGACAGTCAACACCAAACATCAACGACATGATGACAGTCAATACCAAACATCAACGATGACAGTCAACAGCAAATATCAACAACATGTTGACAGTCAACACCAAACATCAACAACATGAAGACAGTCAATACCAAACATCAACGATAACAGTCAACACCAAACATCAACGATGACAGTCAACACCAAACATCAACGACAAGATGAGAGTCAACAACAAACATCAACAACATGTTGACAGTCAACACCAAACATTATCGACATGATGACAGTCAACACCAAACATCAACGACATGATGACAGTCAACACCAAACATCAACAACACGATGACAGTCAACACCAAACATCAACAACATGATGACAGTCAACACCAAACATCAACGACATGATGCCAGTCAACACCAAACATCAACGATGACAGTCAACACCAAACATCAACAACATGATGACAGTCAACAGCAAACATCAACAACATGATGACAGTCAACACCAAACATCAACGATGACAGTCAACACCAAACATCAACAACATGTTGACAGTCAACACCAAACATCAACAACATGATGACAGTCAACACCAAACATCAACAACATGATGACAGTCAATACCAAACATCAACGATGACAGTCAACACCAAACATCAACGATGACAGTCAACACCAAACATCAACGACATGATGAGAGTCAACACCAAACATCAACGACATGATGACAGTCAACACCAAACATCAACGACATGATGACAGTCAACACCAAACATTATCGACATGATGACAGTCAACACCAAACATCAACAACATGATGACAGTCAACACCAAACATCAACAACATGATGACAGTCAACACCAAACATCAACAACATGATGACAGTCAACACCAAACATCAACGATGACAGTCCACACCAAACATCAACAACATGATGACAGTCAAACCCAAACATCAACGACATGATGACAGTCAACACCAAACATCAACGTTGAGAGTCAACACCAAACATCAACGACATGATGACAGTCAATACCAAACATCAATGATGACAGTCAACAGCAAATATCAACAACATGTTGACAGTCAACACCAAACATCAACAACATGAAGACAGTCAATACCAAACATCAACGATGACAGTCAACAGAAAACATCAACAACATGATGACAGTCAACACCAAACATCAACAACATGATGACAGTCAACAGCAAACATCAACGATAACAGTCAACACCAAACATCAACGATGACAGTCAACAGCAAACATCAACGATGACAGTCAACACCAAACATCAACGACAAGATGAGAGTCAACAACAAACATCAACAACATGTTGACAGTCAACACCAAACATTATCGACATGATGACAGTCAACACCAAACATCAACGACATGATGACAGTCAACACCAAACATCAACAACATGATGACAGTCAACACCAAACATCAACGACATGATGACAGTCAACACCAAACATCAACAACACGATGACAGTCAACACCAAACATCAACAACATGATGACAGTCAACACCAAACATCAACGACATGATGCCAGTCAACACCAAACATCAACGATGACAGTCAACACCAAACATCAACAACATGATGACAGTCAACAGCAAACATCAACAACATGTTGACAGTCAACACCAAACATCAACAACATGATGACAGTCAACACCAAACATCAACGATGACAGTCAACAGCAAACATCAACAACATGTTGACAGTCAACACCAAACAACAACATGATGACAGTCAACACCAAACATCAACAACATGATGACAGTCAACACCAAACATCAACAACATCTTGACAGTCAACACCAAACATCAACAACATGATGACAGTCAACACCAAACATCAACGACATGATGACAGTCAATACCAAACATCAACGATGACAGTCAACAGCAAATATCAACAACATGTTGACAGTCAACACCAAACATCAACAACATGAAGACAGTCAATACCAAACATCAACGATAACAGTCAACACCAAACATCAACGATGACAGTCAACACCAAACATCAACGACAAGATGAGAGTCAACAACAAACATCAACAACATGTTGACAGTCAACACCAAACATTATCGACATGATGACAGTCAACACCAAACATCAACGACATGATGACAGTCAAACCCAAACATCAACAACATGATGACAGTCAACACCAAACATCAACGTTGAGAGTCAACACCAAACATCAACAACATGATGACAGTCAAACCCAAACATCAACGACATGATGACAGTCAACACCAAACATCAACGTTGAGAGTCAACACCAAACATCAACGACATGATGACAGTCAATACCAAACATCAACGATGACAGTCAACAGCAAATATCAACAACATGTTGACAGTCAACACCAAACATCAACAACATGAAGACAGTCAATACCAAACATCAACGATGACAGTCAACAGAAAACATCAACAACATGATGACAGTCAACACCAAACATCAACAACATGATGACAGTCAACAGCAAACATCAACGATAACAGTCAACACCAAACATCAACGATGACAGTCAACAGCAAACATCAACGATGACAGTCAACACCAAACATCAACGACAAGATGAGAGTCAACACCAAACATCAACAACATGATGACAGTCAACAGCAAACATCAACGATAACAGTCAACACCAAACATCAACGATGACAGTCAACAGCAAACATCAACGATGACAGTCAACACCAAACATCAACGACAAGATGAGAGTCAACACCAAACATCAACAACATGATGACAGTCAACACCAAACATTATCGACATGATGACAGTCAACACCAAACATCAACGACATGATGACAGTCAACACCAAACATCAACAACATGATGACAGTCAACACCAAACATCAACAACATGTTGACAGTCAACACCAAACATCAACGATGAGAGTCAACACCAAACATCAACGATGACAGTCAACACCAAATATCAACAACATGATGACAGTCAACACCAAACATCAACAACATGATGACAGTCAACACCAAACATCAATGATGACAGTCAACACCAAACATCAACAACATGATGACAGTCAACACCAAACATCAACGATGACAGTCAACAGCAAACATCAACAACATGTTGACAGTCAACACCAAACATCAACAACATGATGACAGTCAACACCAAACATCAACAACATGATGACAGTCAACACCAAACATCAACAACATGTTGACAGTCAACACCAAACATCAACAACATGATGACAGTCAACACCAAACATCAACGATGACAGTCAACAGCAAACATCAACAACATGTTGACAGTCAACACCAAACATCAACAACATGATGACAGTCAACACCAAACATCAACAACATGATGACAGTCAACACCAAACATCAACAACATGTTGACAGTCAACACCAAACATCAACAACATGATGACAGTCAACACCAAACATCAACGATTACAGTCAACACCAAACATCAACAACATGTTGACAGTCAACACCAAACATCAACAACATGATGACAGTCAACAGAAAACATCAACAACATGATGACAGTCAACACCAAACATCAACAACATGATGACAGTCAACACCAAACATCAACAACATGATGACAGTCAACACCAAACATCAACAACATGTTGACAGTCAACACCAAACATCAACAACATGATGACAGTCAACACCAAACATCAACAACATGTTGACAGTCAACACCAAACATCAACAACATGATGACAGTCAACACCAAACATCAACAACATGTTGACAGTCAACACCAAACATCAACAACATGATGACAGTCAACACCAAACATCAACGATGACAGTCAACAGCAAACATCAACAACATGTTGACAGTCAACACCAAACATCAACAACATGATGACAGTCAACACCAAACATCAAAGATGACAGTCAACACCAAACATCAACGATGACAGTCAACACCAAACATCAACAACATGATGACAGTCAACACCAAACATCAACAACATGATGACAGTCAACACCAAACATCAATGATGACAGTCAACACCAAACATCAACGATGACAGTCAACACCAAACATCAACGATGACAGTCAACACCAAACATCAACGATGAGAGTCAACACCAAACATCAACAACATGATGACAGTCAACACCAAACATCAACAACATGATGACAGTCAACACCAAACATCAACGATGACAGTCAACACCAAACATCAACGATGACAGTCAACATCAAACATCAACAACATGATGAGAGTCAACACCAAACATCAACGATGACAGTCAACACCAAACATCAACGATGAGAGTCAACACCAAACATCAACAACATGATGACAGTCAACACCAAACATCAAGAACATGATGACAGTCAACACCAAACATCAACAATGACAGTCAACACCAAACATCAACGATGAGAGTCAACATATCAACGACTATATAGGGAATGGTACCCTATTCCCTATATAGTGTACTGCTCGTGACAAGAGCCCTATGGGTCCTGGTTAAAAGCAGTGTACAATACCGAATATAGGTTGTGATTTGGGACACATATTAGACTAAAGATGAATTAGGTTTAACTTCTTATGGCTGCAGGGGCAGTATTGAGTAGTTTGGATGAAAAGGTGCCCAGAGTAAACTGCCTGCTCCTCAGTCCCAGTTGCTAATATATGCATATTACCATTAGTATTGGATAGAAAACACCCTGAAGTTTCTAAAACTGTTTGAATGATGTCTTTGAGTATAACAGAACTCATATGGCAGGCAAAAATCGGAGAGAAAAAAATCCAACCAGGAAGTGGGAAATCTGAGGTTCATCTCATCGCCTATCAAATACACAGTCGGATATGGGCCATTTTGCACTTCCTACGGCGTCCACTAGATGTCAACAGTCTTTAGAACCTTGTCTGATGCTTCTACTGTGAAGGAGAAGGAGAAGGAGAGCTGATTGACTAAGTGCTGAAAGTCTAGTTTCAGGAAACTAGGTGCATCACTACATCACAGGAGAGCCATTTGATCGTAAACTTAAAACAAAAAAAATCGAAGTATGTTTTTTGGCAGAAATGCCTTCTTGAACATGTGAACTTTTATCTGCCTTAACATACTGTATGTTTCCCATGCCAATAATGCCCTTAATTTGAATTTAATTGAGAGAGAGAGAGAGAGAGAGAGAGAGAGAGAGAGAGAGAACAAAGAGACATACAGAACACAGAGAGAGAGAGAAAACGAGACAATGTTATTTTTATTCCATTATCTCTGAAGTGCTGCTCACGCAGAAGATCCCAAGGGTATTTTACAAGAGGATCGTAGCGGCTGCCCCTAGTATGAGTAATGGCAGTTGCTGATTCACTGAGTGATTCTGAAGAGGTTATGAGCAAACCAAGGACAAAGTTATCTCTCTCTCTCCATCCCTCCCGACCAGAAACGTTTATTAGCCTTCAGAACCAATAGCCTTTCTATGCTTCTCTCGTTCTCAAGATAGCCAGTTCATAAAGTACCTCTGTGTGTGTGTGTGTGTGTGTGTGTGTGTGTGTGTGTGTGTGTGTGTGTGTGTGTGTGTGTGTGTGTGTGTGTGTGTGTGTGTGTGTGTGTGTGTGTGAGTGGTAAAATCAATTTGGCCACTATGATTCATCTAGACTATGTGGAACATACATAGTGTGATTCATCTAGTCTTTCACAAGACCCCATTACACCACATAAACCAAGGGAGAGGGGGAGATAAATATGGCGAGGGAGAGAGAGAGATATTGTGAGAAGAAGGATAGAAGTGGGGAGAGATGAGAAGAGAGGAGAGAGATTGGGAGAGGGGGATAGAGAGGTAGAGGGGGAGAGATATATGGCGAGGGAGAGAGAGATAGGGAGAGAGATTGTGAGAAGAAGGAGAGAATTGGAGAGAGATGAGAAGAAGGGGAATAGGAATTTTCCCTCACTCTGTTATAATTATGCCATCCATCAGCCATACGTCCTGTCATGTACCGCCGCCCTGTGCCTCTCTCTCTGTGATGGTTGCCCCAGGTTCATCAGCCTTAGGTCCTGTCATGTACCGCAGCCCTGTGCCTCTCTCTCTGTGATGGTTGCCCCAGGTCCATCAGCCATACGTCCTGTCATGTACCGCCGCCCTGTGCCTCTCTCTCTGTGATGGTTGCCCCAGGTTCATCAGCCTTAGGTCCTGTCATGTACCGCAGCCCTGTGCCTCTCTCTCTGTGATGGTTGCCCCAGGTTCATCAGCCTTAGGTCCTGTCATGTACCGCCGGCCTGCGCCTCTCTCTCTGTGATGGTTGCCCCAGGTTCATCAGCCTTAGGTCCTGTCATGTACCGCAGCCCTGTGCCTCTCTCTCTGTGATGGTTGCCCCAGGTTCATCAGCCTTAGGTCCTGTCATGTACCGCCGGCCTGCGCCTCTCTCTCTGTGATGGTTGCCCCAGGTTCATCAGCCTTAGGTCCTGTCATGTACCGCAGCCCTGTGCCTCTCTCTCTGTGATGGTTGCCCCAGGTTCATCAGCCTTAGGTCCTGTCATGTACCGCAGCCCTGTGCCTCTCTCTCTCTGTGATGGTTGCCCCAGGTTCATCAGCCATACGTCCTGTCATGTACCGCTGGCCTGTGCCTCTCTCTCTGTGATGGTTGCCCCAGGTTCATCAGCCTTAGGTCCTGTCATGTACCGCCGCCCTGTGCCTCTCTCTCTGTGATGGTTGCCCCAGGTTCATCAGCCTTAGGTCCTGTCATGTACCGCAGCCCTGTGCCTCTCTCTCTGTGATGGTTGCCCCAGGTTCATCAGCCTTAGGTCCTGTCATGTACCGCAGCCCTGCGCCTCTCTCTCTGTGATGGTTGCCCCAGGTTCATCAGCCTTAGGTCCTGTCATGTACCGCCGGCCTGCGCCTCTCTCTCTGTGATGGTTGCCCAGGTTCACCTGAATTATTTTATTTACTTTATTTAACCTTTATTTAACCAGAAAGGGCTCATTGAGATTTAAAATCTATTTTTCAAGAGCGTCTGGGCCAAGATAGGCAGCACCAAGTCATTACGAAAAATACAGACAGTCAACATGAAAAACTACAGGTAATCTAGTAAAAACCATAGAATTCACAAGAGTATAACAAAATCTAAAACAGCAAATTAAAAACATTGAGAGGTCAGGGAATCAGTCGCAAGATCATTCATCAGTGATTTAAAAATACCAATCGGGACAAGTTCTTCCAGTTTAAAAGTATTTTGTAAGGCGTTCCAAGACGATGGCGCAGAGTACATAAAAGCCCTTTTACCAAATTCAGTTCGGACATTTGGAACAGTTAGCAGGATAAAGTCCAGGGAATGAAGAGAGTACCCACCACATTTCTGAACAATAAAAATGCCCAAAATAAAAGGTAGTAAACCCAAAATGGCTTTATAAATAAAAGTATACCAGTGACTGAGCCTACGAGTGACTAGAGAAGGCCAGCCAACCCTGGTATACAAAGTGTAGTGGTGCGTAAGGGTTTTGCAGTTGTCGTAGCTGAATCAGAATTAGTTAGGTAACATAGATAAATAAGATGTTTTTTTGACATAATATGCTTATGTGAGATACTTGTTATTAGAATGTCTCCCTTTGGACTATACTGTTGGCAGTTGCAATTTTCCCTTCTCTGCTAGGGCTCAGTCACTTGGGGCCCAGAGAGGGGAGAGGTCAGGCTTGTCTTTTACATGTCTGGTAATATGCAGAATATCAGAAAGGGAGAGGTCAGAATGGAACATTGTCTTCATATGTGAATGTATCTGTTAAACCGTGTGAAGGGATGATTAAGGGGGAACCAATTATCTCTTGGCTCCACAATGTATGTGCGCAAGTCACTCCCCTCAGTGTGCTTGTCCAGGAGTGGGGAGAAGAGGTATTTGAGATGGGGGTATCTAAAGTTGACAATTGATATATGCCATTGGATGAGGTAATGTTTTGGTACTATGAAGTACCAAGAACGAGATTAGAACCTCGTCTTAGAGAGCAAACTGAACGATAATTTATAACTAATGCTATCTGGCTATGGGATACTCCTCTCTCAAGTAAAAGGCCCTTTGTGAAGTTCCTGAGATCTGTGGTTTGTCATGTGAGTTGAGAGGGGTGTATCTTGGCTATAAAATATACTAGTATTCTTTTGTAAGCACTCTCAGAATTAATTTATAGACACTGAATTGATCTGAGAGTCAAAGGGCTATGGTGAAGCTCATATAATTAAAGATGAAGTTTAAGTATAACTCTGGCTGGTGTGTGGTTTGTAAACTCTCCTCATTTAGTAATACAGGAAATTACCACAACACAGTTTAAAATAAATCTCAAAGTGCCATGGTAAAGGGTGTCAATTGATCTCAAACACTGAGCGGAAGCATTCATATATAAAATATCCCCATAGTCTAGTAAAGGCATAAATGTAGCTGATACTAGCCTCCTTCTGGCTTCAAAAGAAAAACAGGCCTTATTCCTAAAATAAAATCCCAATTTCAGATTCAATTTTTTGTAAGTTGTTGAATATGCAATTTAAAAGAGAGGCCGTCATCAATTAGAATTCCAAGATATTTATATGAGGTTACAACCTCAATCTCCTTGTGTCACGTTCCTGACCGGTTTTCTGTTATTTTGTATGTGTTTGACGGTCAGGGCGTGAGTTTGGGTGGGTAGTCTATGTTATGTGTTTCTATGTTTGTTAAGGGTGACCTGATATGGCTCTCAATTAGAGGCAGGTGGTTTTCATTTCCTCTGATTGAGAGCCATATTAAGGTAGGTGTTTTCACACTGTTTGTTTGTGGGTGGTTGTCTCCTGTGTCAGTGTATGTTACGCCACACGGGACTGTTTTCGGTTTTGTTTGTTCGTTCGTTTTATGTAGTCAGTTTTCCTGTTCATGCGTTCTTCGTGTTTCATGTGAGTTCGTCGTCCAGGTCTGTCTACGTCGTTTATTGTTTTTGTATCTATTCAAGTGTTCGTCGTGTTTTCTGTTTTGTTTATTAAAAATCATGTCGTATCAAACCGCTGCATTTTGGTTCAATCCCTGCTCCTCCTCTTCGGATGAAGAGGAAGAGGAAAGCCGTTACAGAACCACCCACCACACCAGAACCAAGCGGAGTGAATTCGAGCAGTGGCCTGCTACACAGGAATCCTGGACATGGGATGAAATATTGGAGGGAAAAGGACACTGGGCTCATATTGGGGAATATCGCCGCGCTCGTGAGGAGATGGAAGCAGCGAGAGCCCAGGAGCGGTGGTATGAGGAGGCAGCAAAGAGACGTGGCTGGAAACCGGAGAATGAAGCTCAAAACCGCAGATATGAAGGTATGCGGCTAGCAAGGAAGCCCGAGAAGAAACCCCAAAAATTTCTTGGGGGGGGGGCTAAGAGGTAGTGGGTCTAGGGCAGGTAGAAGACCTGCGCCCACTTCCCAGGCTAACCGTGGAGAGCGGGAGTACGGGCAGACACCGTGTTACGCAGTAGAGCGCACGGTGTCTCCTGTACGTGTGCATAGCCCGGTGCGGGTTATTCCACCTCCCAGCACTGGTAGGGCTAGATTGAGCATTGAGCCAAGTGCCATGAAGCCGGCTCTACATATCTGGCCACCAGTACGTCTTCTTGGGCCGGCTTACATGGCACCAGCCTTACGCATGGTGTCCCCGGTTCACCTACATAGCCCGGTGCGGGTTATTCCACCTCCCCGCACTGGTCAGGCGACGGGGAGCATACAACCAGGTAAGGTTGGGCAGGCTCAGTGCTCAAGGGAGCCAGTACGCCTACACGGTCCGGTATTTCCGGCGCCACCTTCCCGCCCCAGCCTAGTACCACCAGTGCCTACTCCACGCACCAGGCTTCCAGTGCGTTTCCAGAGCCCTGTTCCTCCTCCACGCACTCTCCCTATGGTGCGTGTCTCCAGCCCAGTGCCTCCAGTTCCGGCACCACGCACTAAGCCACCTGTGCGTCTCCAGAGCCCTGTACGCACTGTTTCTTCTCCCCGCACTCGCCCTGAGGTGTGTGCCCTTAGCCCGGTACCACCAGTGCCGGTACCACGCACCAGGCCTATAGTGCGCTTCGAGAGGTCAGTGTGCCCTGTCCCTGCTCCCCGCACTAGCCTGAAGGTGCGTGTCCTTAGCCCGGTGCCTCCAGTTCCGGCACCACGCACCAGGCCTACAGTGCGCCTCATCCGGCCAGAGCCATCCGTCTCCCCAGCGCCATCTGAGCCATCCGTCTCCCCAGCGCCGTCTGAGCCATCCGTCTCCCCAGTGCCGTCTGAGCCATCCGTCTGCCCAGTGCCGTCTGAGCCATCCGTCTGTCCCGAGCCATTAGAGCCGCCCGTCTGTCCCGAGCCGTCAGAGCCGGTAGTCAGTCAGGAGCCGCTAGAGCCATTCGTCAGTCAGGATCTGCCAGAGCCGCCAACCAGACAGGATCTGCCAGAGCCGCCAACCAGACAGGATCTGCCAGAGCCGTCAGCCAGCCATGAGCGTCCAGAGCCGTCAGCCAGCCATGAGCGTCCAGAGCCGTCAGCCAGCCATGAGCGTCCAGAGCCGTCAGCCAGCCATGAGCGTCCAGAGCCGTCAGCCAGCCATGAGCGTCCAGAGCCGTCAGCTAGCCATGAGCGTCCAGAGCCGTCAGCTAGCCATGAGCGTCCAGAGCCGTCAGCCAGCCATGAGCGTCCAGAGCCGTCAGCCAGCCTGGAGCTGCCAGTAATCCAGAACTGCCCCTCAGTCCAGAGCTGTCTCTCTGTCCGGAGCTGCCCTTCAGTCCGGAGTTGCCCCTCTATCCTGAGCTACCTCTCTATCCTGAGCAACCTCTCTATCCTGAGCTATCCCTCTGTCCTGAGCTACCTCTCTGTCCTGAGCTACCTTGTCCCGGAGCTGTCCTTTATCTTGGTGTTGCCCCTTAAATTAAGTGAGTGGAGTAAGAGGGTGGTCATTCTGAGGGGGAGACGTAAGCTGGGATTGACTATGGTGGGGTGGGGACCTCGCCCTGAGCCTGAGCCACCACCGTGGTCAGACGCCCACCCAGACCCTCCCCTAGACTTTTGGTGGTGCGTTCGGAGTACGCACCTTGAGGGGGGGGTTATGTCACGTTCCTGACCGGTTTTCTGTTATTTTGTATGTGTTTGACGGTCAGGGCGTGAGTTTGGGTGGGTAGTCTATGTTATGTGTTTCTATGTTTGTTAAGGGTGACCTGATATGGCTCTCAATTAGAGGCAGGTGGTTTTCATTTCCTCTGATTGAGAGCCATATTAAGGTAGGTGTTTTCACACTGTTTGTTTGTGGGTGGTTGTCTCCTGTGTCAGTGTATGTTACGCCACACGGGACTGTTTTCGGTTTTGTTTGTTCGTTCGTTTTATGTAGTCAGTTTTCCTGTTCATGCGTTCTTCGTGTTTCATGTGAGTTCGTCGTCCAGGTCTGTCTACGTCGTTTATTGTTTTTGTATCTATTCAAGTGTTCGTCGTGTTTTCTGTTTTGTTTATTAAAAATCATGTCGTATCAAACCGCTGCATTTTGGTTCAATCCCTGCTCCTCCTCTGCCCTGACCGGTAGTAACAGGTGAAAGGTTCAGAGGTCTATTTCTTGCTTTAGAAAACACCATTAGTTTAGTTTTGTCAGTATTAAGGATAAGCTTCAATTGACACAAGGTATGTTGAACAGTATAAAAAGCAGTTTGCAAGTTCTGGAAGTAATGGCGGTGTCAGGATGCCCAGTCATTAAATTAAACAAGCTCTCATCATAATTTCCCTTAGAAATTTGTTGAATTATGGATAAACGATTAAAAAAAAATGTGCGTTTTAATTCTGCATGGTTACATAGTTAATTTAATTTGGCTACAGGGTTAAAACCGGAACAACTCAAAGGTTTACAGTTTAGGTATTCGTTCTGAGCATACAGACAGCAATGCATACACACAGGAACACACACACTGATGGCAAAACAAACAAAATAACACACTCTCTCAAGCACATTCACATCCTTCCCATCCACAGCTGGGAGTTACCTATTACACCTGGGAGTTACCTATTACACCTGGGAGTTACCTATTATACCTGGGAGTTACCTATTACACCTGGGGGTTACCTATTACACATGGGAGTTACCTATTATACCTGGGAGTTACCTATTACACCTGGGAGTTACCTATTATACCTGGGGGTTACCTATTATACCTGGGGGTTACCTATTATACCTGGGAGTTACCTATTACACCTGGGAGTTACCTATTACAACTGGGGGTTACCTATTAAACATGGGAGTTACCTATTACACCTGGGAGTTACCTAGTACACCTGGGGATTACCTATTACACCTGGGAGTTACCTATTACACCTGGGAGTTACCTAGTACACCTGGGGGTTACCTATTACCTGTAGGTTACCTATTACAGAATCCCTCTTAACACACCGGTTGAAGCCTGCTGAACACAGCCGCTAAGCTGCTAGCCATCAAGCTAACGAAGTTATTCCCAGATGACTTTTGCAATGGAGCCCTCTTTGTCTGGAGAAAAAAAATAACAATTCCAGCGCTGTATCTACTACGCTTTGTTTCTGGACAAACCGGATCACTCAGAGTTCCAATCCAGCAATTGTTTTCTTGCCGAGGAATATAGGCTTGAGGTGGCATCCTTGATCACCCAGGTCGCCAGCCTGTGTAAGAAACTGGGGGAAACGCAGAGTGGAATGCTTACCTTTTCTGCGCCGGAGGCTGGACGGTGTCTGAGCATGATGGCTGCATCTCCGCCATGTCGTTTGTCATTATTAGACTGGCCGGTGTTGCCCATAGCGGTGTTGCCCATAGCGGTGTTGCCCATAGCGGTGTTGCCCATAGCGGTGTTGCCCATAGCGGTGTTGCCCATAGCTCCCCAATCTGGTAGCAGAGTCGAAGGAGCTCATCAAGAGATGCGTGGCAATCAGCGATGTCCGCATGTCACGAGCCGTGGAAGCCGAAGACAGCTCCTCCCATACAGCAGTCTAGACTCCCAACAACTAATAGTTGGAGCCTGATCTTGCCGCACCTTCCGCGCTTGGGGTACCTGTGTCTGTGGCCACAGTGCCTACTCCTACGATTTTGAAGTCGACAGTTGACTCCTAAGTCTTCCCTATGATTTCTAAGTCGACGTCGGCAACCTTCCATCCCTGCTCTGGATCAAACGGGGCTTCTCCATCTGTCAGAGGCCTGCACCAGACGCCGTGAACAACGGGCTCAAGTTGTCCTGCCTCTCGCCCATCCAAAAATAGTTTTCTGAATCCTGTGAATCGTGGGAGTGGGCGGATTTCCTCGTCCTTCTCTCCAGCAGTGATTTTGAGCAGCTCCATGGTAAGAAATGTGACCGTTCCTGGTGCAAAAACAATGTCCTATCCTGGATCTTGAGTAAATGACACTAAGCTGCTCCCGAATGTACCTAGCCAGGACATGGAAATCAATACTGGATTTTAAAGAGCTGATTGACTCTCTGCTAGACACTAATAAAAGACCCATCGTATCTGGCCCTGTGACCTCTCTGATCATATCTGGCCCTGTGACATCTCTGATCATATCTGGCCCTGTGTCCTCTCTGATCATATCTGGCCCTGTGACCTCTCTGATCATATCTGTCCCTGTGCCCTCTCTGATCATATCTGGCCCTGTGTCCTCTCTGATCATATCTGGCCCTGTGTCCTCTCTGATCATATCTGGCCCTGTGTCCTCTCTGATCATATCTGGCCCTGTGTCCTCTCTGATCATATCTGGCCCTGTGTCCTCTCTGATCATATCTGGCCCTGTGCCCTCTCTGATCATATCTGGCCCTGTGTCCTCTCTGATCATATCTGGCCCTGTGCCCTCTCTGATCATATCTGGCCCTGTGCCCTCTCTGATCATATCTGGCCCTGTGTCCTCTCTGATCATATCTGGCCCTGTGACATCTCTGATCATATCTGGCCCTGTGTCCTCTCTGATCATATCTGGCCCTGTGTCCTCTCTGATCATATCTGGCCCTGTGTCCTCTCTGATCATATCTGGCCCTGTGCCCTCTCTGATCATATCTGGCCTTATGTCCTCTCTGATCATATCTGGGCCTGTGTCCTCTCTGAATCGTGGTATTGAACACTTTAGCAGGATTCTTTCTCTTCACAACTGGCTACGTGATTATTGTAGCTCAATGGATGTAACTTTTGTTGACAATTTCGATACCTTTTGGAAACAAAACACGTTTTATAAGGAGGATGGGATCCACCCAAATCCTGTGGGATCCTGGATCCTTTCACAGCACTATAAGGCTGTGTTGAGACAATGACTTATCAGTGACTCAAGCTCAGTTAATCCCTACCATTATGATGCTGACTTATCAGTGACCCAAGCCCAGCTCAGTTAACTTCTACTTCATCACAATCCCGGATCCGGGAGCACCCCCATCAGTAAAAAAGCTGACTAGCATAGCCTAGCATAGCGTCACAAGTAAATACTAGCATCTAAATATCATTAAATCACAAGTCCAAGACACCAGATGAAAGATACACATCTTGTGAATCCAGCCATCATTTCTGATTTTTAAAATGTTTTACAGGGAAGACACAATATGTATTTCTATTAGCTAACCACGATAGCAAAAGACACAACTTTTTTTTCCCACCATTTTTTCCTGCATAGGTAGCTATCACAATTTCGACCAAATAAAGATATAAATAGTCACTAACCAAGAAACAACTTCATCAGATGACAGTCTGATAACATATTTATTGTATAGCATTTGTTTTTTTAGAAAAATGTGCATATTTCAGGTATAAATCATAGTTTTACATTGCAGCCACCATCACAACTCTCACCAAAGCAACTAGAATAACTACAGAGACCAACGTGAATTACCTAAATACTCTTCATAAAACATTTATGAAAAATACACAGCGTACAGCAAATGAAAGACAAAGATCTTGTGAATCCAGCCAATATTTCAGATTTTTTAAGTGTTTTACAGCGAAAACACAATATAGCATTATATTAGCTTACTACAATAGCCAACCACACAACAGCATTGATTCAAGCCAACAATAGCGATAAGGAATAAACCAGCAAAATATATAAATTTTTTCACTAACCTTCTCAAACTTCTTCAGATGACAGTCCTATAACATCATATTACACAATACATATAGAGTTTGTTCAAAAATGTGCATATTTAGCGGCACAAATCGTGGTTATACAATATGAATAGTAGCCAAAATGCAAACAAAATGTCGGGAGAAATCTTGGGAGAGGCACCTAATCTAATCAGTAACTAATCATAAACTTGACTAAAAAATACAGGTTGGACAGCAAATGAAAGATACATTAGTTCTTAATGTAACCGCTGTGTTAGATTTTTAAAATTAACGTTACTACGACATACAGCGTGCGTTAAAGCGAGACCGCACCGAAATTAATGGCGGAATAGTAGATTTACATTTTCCAACAGAACAACGAATTAACATCATAAATACTTCTTACTTTTTGATGAGCTCCCATCAGAATCTTGGGCAAGTTGTCCTTTGTCCAGAGGAATCGTTGCTCGGTTGTAGATTGTCGCCTTCAACTTTGGAATTAGCAGTAAACATTAGCCATGTGGCGAAGACGTGCCCAACTCAGCATAACGCAGAGCAAAGAAAATCCCGAAAATCGCAATATACTGATATAAACTGATATAACTCGGTTTAAAATAACAACATTATGATGTCTTTAACACCTATATCGAATAAAATCAGAGCCGGATATATCTAAGGCCTATAACGGCAGCTTTCCAGAACGCAATCCTGAGGTCTGTCTTGCGTCATGGCGAATGTTGAAAAGAGTGTACCCCACGTTCCCAGACACTTTATATGCCCTCAGATCTGCCTAGCAACTCCATTTAAATTCTCACTATTTGCTGACATCTAGGGGAAGGCGTATGCAGTGCATCTCGACCAATAGAATACATGCAAATTAATAAACCGACCCTGGAACAGATTGCATGATTTCAGATTTCTCACTTGCTGACAGGAAAATTGCTCCAACTCGAGTTCTGTTTTACTCACAGATATAATTCAAACGGTTTTAGAAACTAGAGAGCGTTTTCTATCCAATAGTAATAATAATATGCATATTGTACGAGCAAGAATTGAGTACGAGGCAGTTTAATTTGGGAACAATTTTTTTACAAAGTGAAAACAGCACCCCCTATTGAGAAAAGGTTTTAATCTCTACCATTATGATGCTGATTTATCAGTGACCCAAGCCCAGCTCAGTTAATCTCTACCATTATGATGCTGACTTATCAGTGACCCAAGCCCAGCTCAGTTAATCTCTACCATTATGATGATGACTTATCAGTGACCCAAGCCCAGCTCAGTTAATCTCTACCATTATGATGCTGACTTATCAGTGACCCAAGCCCAGCTCAGTTAATCTCTACCATTATGATGCTGATTTATCAGTGACCCAAGCCCAGCTCAGTTAATCTCTACCACTGAGTTGTCATAATACTTCAGCAAATGTACATTACACCAGGGGTGTTGGTAGACACAATGTAAGTCACCTAATGTATGTCCCTCTAACTGCCCTGAATGCCTCTGCTGATCCTACAGCTATTGTATTCAGTAATCATGTGCCTATGAACCAGATTTATACTGTTAACACTGAGGTGGTGTGTCCTAGTAGGAAGTCCACTGTGTGCAGCTCACCCTGCACTAACATAAATAGCATGAGCATATTTACTTCTGTTTCACTTCCCAGTAAAGCAATGAAACCAAGTAAGCATCCCAGAAAAGTGCCCAAAATAGCCCACGTTAACATATGTAGCTTAAGAAACAAGGTTCATGACATCAATAATTTGCTAATAACAGATGAGATTTATCTTCTGACTATCTCTGAACCTCACTTAGATAATAGCTTTGATGATACAGTGGTAGCATTACATGGTTATAACATCTACAGAAAAGACAGAAATACCAAAGGTGGAGGTGTGGCGGTTTATATTCAGAACCACATTCCTGTAACGTTTAGAGAGGATCTCATGTTAAATACTGTTGAAGTAATATGGCTACAGGTTCATCTGCCTCACCTAAAGCCCATTCTGGTGGGAAGCTGCTATAGACCACCAAGTGCTAATAGTCAGTATCTGGATAACGTGTGTGAGGTACTTGATCATGTATGTATATCAACAGAGAGGTATCATTTCTTGGTGATTTTAAAATTGACTGGCTTTCATCAAGCTGCCCACTCAAGAAAAAGCTTCAAACTGTAACCAGTGCCTACAACCTGGTTCAGTTTATCAGTCAACCTACCAGGGTATTTACAAACAGCACAGGAATAAAATCATCAATATCTATTGATCACATCGTTACTAATGCTGCAGAAATGTGCAAAACAAATCCATGAGCTTAAAACTGCAACCAGTTCCTGTGAACTTTTTCAGGTTATCAGTCAAACTACCAGGGTATTTACAAACAGCACAGGAGTCACCAGTCAACCTACCAGGGTAGTTACAAACAGCAACAGGAGTCACCAGTCAACCTACCAGGGTAGTTACAAACAGCACAGGAGTCACCAGTCAACCTACCAGGGTAGTTACAAACAGCACAGGAGTCACCAGTCAACCTACCAGGGTCGTTACAAACAGCACAGGAGTCACCAGTCAACCTACCAGGGTCGTTACAAACAGCACAGGAGTCACCAGTCAACCTACCAGGGTAGTTACAAACAGCAACAGGAATGAAATCATCAACATGTATTGATCACATCTTTACTGCAGAAATTTGTGCTCCAGAATTTCGCTTGAAAGCAGTAACCAAATCCATAGGATGTAGTGATCACAATATAGTAGCCATATCTAGGAAAAACAAAGTTCCAAAGTCTGGGCCTAAAATGGTGTATAAGAGGTCATAGAATAGGTTTTGTAGTTGATGTAATTAATATTTGCTGGTCTGTGGTGTGTAATGAGGAGCAAACAGATGCTGCACTTGACACATTTATTAAATAGCTTATTGCAGTTAGTAATGTACCTTTTAAGAAAATGACTGTAAAAACG
Source organism: Salvelinus namaycush (assembly GCF_016432855.1). NCBI lineage: Eukaryota > Metazoa > Chordata > Actinopteri > Salmoniformes > Salmonidae > Salvelinus > Salvelinus namaycush. The sequence continues at coordinate 904,223 of NC_052333.1, forward strand.
ATTAAATCCACGTGGATTGATGAGTAGTTTAAGAATTGTGTAGTTGAGAGGCAAACTTAGTCTGGCGGCACAACACATTGACAAACGTAAATTGAGAAATCATATGACTATACTGAATAAAAAGAAGAAGAAACTATATTATGAAACTCAGATAAATGACCTGATAGTAAAAAGCTTTAAATTTGGGGAAACAAGGCAAACTCAGCCCCATCATTTATTGAATCAAATGGCTCATTCATCACAAAGCCCACTGATATTGCCAACTACTTTAATGATTTTTTCATTGGAAAGATTAGCAAACTTAGGCATGACATTTCAGCAACACACGTTGACACTCTAAGTATATCTGACCAAATTATGAAAGACAAACATTGTAATTTTGAATTCTGTTTAAGTGAAATTAAATTAATAAACAAAATGATTGTTTTCTATCAACAATGACAAGCCACCGGGCTCTGACAACTTTGATGGAAAATTACTGAGGATAATAGTGGAGGATATTGCCACTCCTATTTGCCACATCTTCAATCCAAGCCTACTAGAAAGTGTGTGCCCTCAAGCCTGGAGGGAAGCTAAAGTCATTCCACTACCCAAGAATAGTAAAGCCCCTTTTACTGGCTCAAACAGCCGACCAATCAACCTGTTACCAACCCTTAATAAACTTAATAAATAACTTAATAACTTACCCTTAATAAACTTCTGGAAGAAATGGTATTTGACCAGATACAATGCTTTTTCACAGTAGACTAAATTGACAACAAACTTTCAGCTTATAGGGAAGGACATTCAACAAGCACGGCACTTACACAATTGACTGATGATTGGCTGAGATAAATTGATAATAAAAATATTGTGGGGGCTGTTTATAACAAAAAATGACCTAAATACTGAGCTCACTTGACACCCAGGACCAGCACTACTGCCAGGTCCTGAGGTCACTTGCGTGAATTCTTGGTTTGTTTATAGTTATATCGCTCAATTTTGTTTTGCTTTGTCTAAATCCAAGTACGTTGCACGTTTGAAAGTGGATTGTACGTGTAAACTTTTGGAAAAAATTGTGTTCGACCAGCTACATTGCTATTTTACAATAAACAAATTGGGACTGACCAGCTCGATTCAGTCTTTTGTATAAAAATTTCAAATGATGTTTTGTGCATTGGATACAAGTAGAGACTCCGAGCTAGAAAATGCTATATCAGACACTACAGTTGAGGAACAATGGGAAAGTAATTCTGCTTTGAAAGTTGATAAACTTGTAACATGACTTTTGAGAAAATGGCCCTTGAAAATGTTGCTAAACCTACTGAAGAGTGGAGAGCTCTTCTTTGTCTACACCCATTCAGCATCGTTCACGCCCTCTTAAGACTTAGCCCCGCCCATCTCGTTAAGGCCAAGCACTAAACAACCAAAGCTTTCAAGACTAAAGGCTGGTTTAAACTACGGGTGTGTTCGTAAATTCAATCTGGTGTGCCAGAGCATTGGGGAACTGTCAGATCGTCTGGTAAATTCAGAGTGTTTTGCTCTCGGAGTGTTCAGTCTGGATGCTCTGGTCCATGAGTAGGTTTGATCCGAACATTCTGACCTCATAACAGCTGTCAAGCACCCAAGCTAACTGGCTAACATTGGCTAGCTTGCTAGCTACTTCCAGACACATGAGAGGACAGCTCACTCTGAACATTTTACTCACCCTAGCAGAGCTGGTTAGGCTGTTTTTAAAATAAATTTTTTTTTTATTTCACCTTTATTTAACCAGGTAGGCTAGTTGAGAACAAGTTCTCATTTACAACTGCGACCTGGCCAAGATAAAGCAAAGCAGTTCGACACATACAACAACACAGAGTTACACATGGAGTAAAACAAACATACAGTCAATAATACAGTAGAAAAATAAGTCTATATACAATGTGAGCAAATGAGGTGAGATAAGGGAGGTAAAGGCAAAAAAAAAATGTTTCATGTTATCCAGAGAGTTGGTGACTGATGCTGGCAACAATTGAATCATGCTTTTTTGTCAACGTTTACTGACACCGGCCATAATCAACGGGTGTTGAGTGTTCGTAAATCCATCAGTTATTCCGCTTTCTGGCACACTCAGACGAGAGTGCTCTGAAATCGGAGTAGATAACCAGTCCTTTGTGTTCTGGAACGTAGCCCTGTTTCTTTGTGTTCTGGAACGTAGCCCTGTTTCTTTGTGTTCTGGAACGTAGCCCTGTTTCTTTGTGTTCTGGAACGTAGCCCTGTTTCGTTGTGTTCTGGAACGTAGCCCTGTTTCTTTGTGTTCTGGAACGTAGCCCTGTTTCTTTGTGTTCTGGAACGTAGCCCTGTTTCGTTGTGTTCTGGAACGTAGCCCTGTTTCTTTGTGTTCTGGAACGTAGCCCTGTTTCTTTGTGTTCTGGAACGTAGCCCTGTTTCTTTGTGTTCTGGAACGTAGCCCTGTTTCGTTGTGTTCTGGAACGTAGCCCTGTTTCTTTGTGTTCTGGAACGTAGCCCTGTTTGTGTTCTGGAACGTAGCCCTGTTTCTTTGTGTTCTGGAACGTAGCCCTGTTTCTTTGTGTTCTGGAACGTAGCCCTGTTTCGTTGTGTTCTGGAACGTAGCCCTGTTTCTTTGTGTTCTGGAACGTAGCCCTGTTTCTTTGTGTTCTGGAACGTAGCCCTGTTTCTTTGTGTTCTGGAACGTAGCCCTGTTTCTTTGTGTTCTGGAACGTAGCGCTGTTTCTTTGTGTTCTGGAACGTAGCCCTGTTTGTCTTCTGGAACGTAGCCCTGTTTCTTTGTGTTCTGGAACGTAGCCCTGTTTCTTTGTGTTCTGGAACGTAGCCCTGTTTCTTTGTGTTCTGGAACGTAGCCCTGTTTCGTTGTGTTCTGGAACGTAGCCCTGTTTCTTTGTGTTCTGGAACGTAGCCCTGTTTCTTTGTGTTCTGGAACGTAGCCCTGTTTCTTTGTGTTCTGGAACGTAGCCCTGTTTCGTTGTGTTCTGGAACGTAGCCCTGTTTCTTTGTGTTCTGGAACGTAGCCCTGTTTGTGTTCTGGAACGTAGCCCTGTTTCTTTGTGTTCTGGAACGTAGCCCTGTTTCTTTGTGTTCTGGAACGTAGCCCTGTTTCTTTGTGTTCTGGAACGTAGCCCTGTTTCGTTGTGTTCTGGAACGTAGCCCTGTTTCTTTGTGTTCTGGAATGTAGCCCTGTTTCTTTGTGTTCTGGAACGTAGCCCTGTTTCTTTGTGTTCTGGAACGTAGCCCTGTTTCTTTGTGTTCTGGAACGTAGCCCTGTTTCGTTGTGTTCTGGAACGTAGCCCTGTTTGTGTTCTGGAACGTAGCCCTGTTTCTTTGTGTTCTGGAACGTAGCCCTGTTTCTTTGTGTTCTGGAACGTAGCCCTGTTTCGTTGTGTTCTGGAACGTAGCCCTGTTTCTTTGTGTTCTGGAACGTAGCCCTGTTTCTTTGTGTTCTGGAACGTAGCCCTGTTTCTTTGTGTTCTGGAACGTAGCCCTGTTTCTTTGTGTTCTGGAACGTAGCCCTGTTTCTTTGTGTTCTGGAACGTAGCCCTGTTTCTTTGTGTTCTGGAACGTAGCCCTGTTTCGTTGTGTTCTAGAACGTAGCCCTGTTTCTTTGTGTTCTGGAACGTAGCCCTGTTTCGTTGTGTTCTGGAACGTAGCCCTGTTTCGTTGTGTTCTGGAACGTAGCCCTGTTTCGTTGTGTTCTGGAACGTAGCCCTGTTTCGTTGTGTTCTGGAACGTAGCCCTGTTTCTTTGTGTTCTGGAACGTAGCCCTGTTTCTTTGTGTTCTGGAACGTAGCCCTGTTTCGTTGTGTTCTGGAACGTAGCCCTGTTTCTTTGTGTTCTGGAACGTAGCCCTGTTTCGTTGTGTTCTGGAACGTAGCCCTGTTTCTTTGTGTTCTGGAACGTAGCCCTGTTTCGTTGTGTTCTGGAACGTAGCCCTGTTTCTTTGTGTTCTGGAACGTAGCCCTGTTTCGTTGTGTTCTGGAACGTAGCCCTGTTTCTTTGTGTCCTGGAACGTAGCCCTGTTTCGTTGTGTTCTGGAACGTAGCCCTGTTTCTTTGTGTCCTGGAACGTAGCCCTGTTTCTTGGTGTCCTGGAACGTAGCCCTGTCTTTAATTTTTGTTCATTGATTTCACCTGTGTTCGTTTCTCACCTGGTCTCATCAGCATCCTATTTGGTTCAGTTCTTTCTGTTTGTATGGTTGTGAGGTATTGTTTGTTTTTGACTAACTACCTGTGTTTAACCATTGCCTGCCTGTGACAACAATTCCTGCCTTCTGCTAAGTCTCTATTAACGTCTGCCGCGCTCTGCACGTGAATCTACACCTTTTTCTCCCTGAGTATTCGTACTACTTGAATAGCGACGCTCCTTTTCCGCTTGGATGGGTCCTCCATTAATAATGCCTGACTCGGCAGATGTAGTTGTCTCCAGCACATATCAAAGAGTCCCACCAGGCATGAGCAGTCGCTCATTTATTGATAAGACATGGTAAGGATCAGGTCAGTACGTCACTGTCTGTAATTCCCAGTGGTGGAAGGGAAGCTTCTACCTGTCTCTCTGTCGTTTTCTCTCATGTTTGGACCTCGTTGTGTTGTTTTCTGGCTGTGTCGTTTTCACTCTTCATTGCTCTCTCTACACGTCTCATATTTTTTACAACTTCTACCTCTCTCTATCTTACTTAAAAAAAATATGAATCCAAATGAATCATCCCTAGGACTGTTCTCCCTGAGCTCTCTATAGCCCTCCAGATACTCACTCTACGTTGCTAGGCTACAATTTCACACACAAACAGACGGACGAATGACAAATAACAGTACAAAATAATTCTCATTATAAATACATCACCTGTGAAATAACTACATCACCGGTGATTATAACTACATTAATAACTCTCACTAATTCTGAGACGAGGTCTCGTGATTACCTCCTGAGACCGGTCGAGATGGACGCAAAATGTATTTTGATTATAATAACATCACCTGTGATTATAACTACATCGCATATGATTATAACTACATCACCTGTGATTATAACTACATCACCTGTGATTATAACTACATCACCTGTGATTATAACTACATCACCTGTGATTATAACTACATTACATAGGATTATAACTACATCACCTGTGATTATAACTACATTGCATATGATTATAACTACACCACCTGTGATTATAACTACATCACCTGTGATTATAACTACATTGCATATGATTATAACTACACCACCTGTGATTATAACTACATCGCATATGATTATAACTACATCACCTGTGATTATAACTACATTGCATATGATTATAACTACATCACCTGTGATTATAACTACATCACCTGTGATTATAACTACATTATATATGATTATAACTACATCGCATATGATTAACTACATCACCTGTGATTATAACTACATCACCTGTGATTATAACTACATTACATATGATTATAACTACATCACCTGTGATTATAACTACATTACATATGATTATAACTACATCACCTGTGATTATAACTACATCACCTGTGATTATAACTACATTGCATATGATTATAACTACATCACCTGTGATTATAACTACATCACCTGTGATTATAACTACATTGCATATGATTATAACTACATCACCTGTGATTATAACTACATCACCTGTGATTATAACTACATTGCATATGATTATAACTACACCACCTGTGATTATAACTACATTGCATATGATTATAACTACATCACCTGTGATTATAACTACATTACATATGATTATAACTACATCACCTGTGATTATAACTACATTACCTGTGATTATAACTACATTACCTGTGATTATAACTACATTACCTGTGAATATAACTACATCACCTGTGATTATAACTACATCACCTGTGATTATAACTACATTACCTGTGATTATAACTACATTACCTGTGATTATAACTACATTACCTGTGATTATAACTACATTACCTGTGATTATAACTACATTGCATATGATTATAACTACATTACATATGATTATAACTACACCACCTGTGATTATAACTACATTGCATATGATTATAACTACATCACCTGTGATTATAACTACATTACCTGTGATTATAACTACATCACCTGTGATTATAACTACATTACATATGATTATAACTACATCACCTGTGATTATAACTACATCACCTGTGATTATAACTACATTACCTGTGATTATAACTACATTGCATATGATTATAACTACATTGCATATGATTATAACTTCGTCGCATATGATTATAACTACATCACCTGTGATTATAACTACATCACCTGTGATTATAACTACATTGCATATGATTATAACTTCGTCGCATATGATTATAACTACATCGCATATGATTATAACTACATCACCTGTGATTATAACTACATTGCATATGATTATAACTACATCACCTGTGATTATAACTACATTGCATATGATTATAACTACATTACCTGTGATTATAACTACATTACATATGATTATAACTACATCACCTGTGATTATAACTACATCACCTGTGATTATAACTACATTATATATGATTATAACTACATTGCATATGATTAACTACATCACCTGTGATTATAACTACATCACCTGTGATTATAACTACATTGCATATGATTATAACTACATTACCTGTGATTATAACTACATTGCATATGATTATAACTACATTACCTGTGATTATAACTACATTGCATATGATTATAACTACATTACCTGTGATTATAACTACATTGCATATGATTATAACTACATCACCTGTGATTATAACTACATTGCATATGATTATAACTACATTACCTGTGATTATAACTACATCGCATATGATTATAACTACATTACCTGTGATTATAACTACATCACCTGTGATTATAACTACATTATATATGATTATAACTACATCGCATATGATTATAACTACATCACCTGTGATTATAACTACATTATATATGATTATAACTACATTGCATATGATTATAACTACATTACCTGTGATTATAACTACATCACCTGTGATTATAACTACATTGCATATGATTATAACTACATCGCATATGATTATAACTACATCACCTGTGATTATAACTACATCACCTGTGATTATAACTACATTATATATGATTATAACTACATCACCTGTGATTATAACTACATCACCTGTGATTATAACTACATTACCTGTGATTATAACTACATTACCTGTGATTATAACTACATTACCTGTGATTATAACTACATTACCTGTGATTATAACTACATTACCTGTGATTATAACTACATTACCTGTGATTATAACTACATTACCTGTGATTATAACTACATTACCTGTGATTATAACTACATTGCATATGATTATAACTACATTACATATGATTATAACTACATCACCTGTGATTATAACTACATTACCTGTGATTATAACTACATTGCATATGATTATAACTACATCACCTGTGATTATAACTACATTGCATATGATTATAACTACATTACCTGTGATTATAACTACATCACCTGTGATTATAACTACATTATATATGATTATAACTACATCGCATATGATTATAACTACATCACCTGTGATTATAACTACATTATATATGATTATAACTACATTGCATATGATTATAACTACATTACCTGTGATTATAACTACATCACCTGTGATTATAACTACATTGCATATGATTATAACTACATCGCATATGATTATAACTACATCACCTGTGATTATAACTACATCACCTGTGATTATAACTACATTATATATGATTATAACTACATTGCATATGATTATAACTACATTACCTGTGATTATAACTACATCACCTGTGATTATAACTACATTGCATATGATTATAACTACATCGCATATGATTATAACTACATCACATATGATGTACCTTATTTTCCTCCATTAATTCCAACGAGCTGCTCCATGCCAAAACCAGTTGAATGCTGTGCTTGGAAGTATATTTCACGTGGTTTGCAACTTTGTAGGCTACCTGGTGCATGATTTCTCCATTGTACTACATACTTGCTAAGTTGTATACCTCCACTACAGTACTTTGATCTGCAACAGTAGGGATTAAGCATTGAGTATAAGCATTACCCGCTGAAAACAAAGTGTGTACAAGGATAATGGTTTCACTTCGCTGGTCTCGGGAAGACATTTTGAGTCGGTCTCGACTGGTCTCAGGAAGAAATCATGAGTCCTCACTGTCCGAGACCGAGTTAAAACGTATCCGACACCGAGACAAGACCTAGACACTCAATATGTGGTCTCGAGGCTTGACTAGAGACTGAGACTCTCAATATGGGGTCTCGAGACTGGACTAGAGACCAAAACACTCAATGTGTTGTCTGGAGACTGGACTAGAGAACGAGCCCGAAATAGAGACCGGACTAGAGACCTAGACTGAAATAGAGACCGGACTAGAGACCGAGACTGAAATAGAGACCGGACTAGAGACCGAGACCGAAATAGAGACAGGACTAGAGACCGAGACTGAAATAGAGACCGGACTAGAGACCGAGACCGAAATAGAGACCGGACTAGAGACCTAGACCGAAATAAAGACCGGACTAGAGACCGAGACCGAAATAGAGACCGGACTAGAGACCTAGACCAAAATAGAGACCGGACTAGAGACCGAGACCGGTCTCCAGTACTACAACACTGGTGGCAAGTCATCTCCCGACGTCCTCAGACACGGACGGACGTAGCGTACTGACTTATATCACGGGTGACCTGGCTGCCCCTGGAAGCACTGAGCAATAGAAAGCAAGAAGAGGAGAAGGAACCAAAGAGAAGGAAGGAGGTGAAAAAACTGAGAATGAAGAAGATAAAGAGTGTCTTGCTGAACTTCTGCTGCATCCAGACATTTCCTGAAAGGTGAAAGGGGTCAGAGGTTTTCTTAAAGGCAATTAACCACAATCATCACAGGACTGAAAGGGGATGGGTCCTGACAAAGGCTCAGCCTTTGACATGGCAATGAGACACACGTCTCAACCCAAATGGCAACCTGTTACCTTTTATAGTGCACTACTTTTGACCAAGACTCACAGGGTGCTATAGCATGTCATTTGAGACACAGCTAATTTCTTTAACCCTGGGCTGATCGAGGTCAAGCATAGCGTGTGGACTTAGGTTATAGCAATCCATGACTTAGAGAAAGTCCTTAAAGAGAAATAATGTGTGAGTCAAACAGAAAAAGTGACTACGCCACCACAAAGTATTTGCGATAAAACGGAGAGAAAAAAGTTAGACATTACAAAAGTACTTATATATATATAATATATATATATATATATATATAATATATTACTTTATTATTTAATGAGAAACACAGCTACTGAGAATTCACCTGAAACCTGGTCTGCAGCCCAAGTCGCACCCTTTTCCCTTTGCAGTACACTACTTTTGACCAGAGCCAACAGTGCACTATATAGGGAACAGGGTACTATTTTGGACGTATCCCTGAACTTTACTTCAGTAGACTGCTGATGGAAGTATACATTTAGGATGTAGTCCATCCAGTTACGATCTCCCTTCTCTCTCCCCCTCCCTCCCCCTCCCTCCCTTCCCTTCCTTTCCTATTCAATCCAGTTACGATCTCCCTTCTCAGTATTACAGTGACACATTTTGTCCAGGAAATTGTCTAGAAGGGATTGAATTTGTTGTTGCCTAATTGTTTTTTGGTAGATTTCCACACTACTTTCCTTCCATCTATAGTATTTCTTAATATTATTCAGTTCCTTTGGTTTTGATGCCTCGTGATTGAGTATTGCTCTGTTCAAGTAGACTGTGATTTTGCTGTGGTCTGATAAGGGTGTCAGTGGACTGACTGTGAACGCTCTGAGAGACTCGGGTTGAGGTCAGTGATAAAGTAGTCTACAGTACTACTGCCAAGAGATGAGCTACAGGTGTACCTACCAAAGGAGTCCCCTCAAAGCCTACCATTGACTATGTACATACCCATCGTTCGACAGAGTTGCAGGAGTTGTGACCCGTTTTTGTTGGTTATGTTGTCGTAGTTGTGCCTAGGGGGGCATATGGGGGAGGGAATGCTGTCACCTCCAGGTAAGTGTTTGTCCCCCTGTGAGACGAGGGTGTCAGATTCTTGTCCAGTTCTGACATTTAGGTCACCACAGATTAGTACATGTCCCTGGGCCTGGAAGTTGTTGATCTCCCCCTCTAGGATTTTGTATTTATTATTTAAGAACAAATTCTTATTTACAATGGCGGCCTGCCAAAAGGCAAGAGGCCTCCTGCGGGGACGGGGGCTGGGATTAAAAAGTTTATAAAAATATGGGACAAAACACACATCGCAAGAAGATAGACACCACAACACTACACAAAGAGAGACCTAAAACAACAACATAGCACGGTAGCAACACAACATGGTAGCTGCACGAAACAGGGTACAAACATTATTGGACACAGACAACAGCACAAAGGGAAAGAAAATAGAGACAACAATACATCACGCAAAGCAGCCACACCTGTCAGTAAGAGTGTCCATGATTGAGTCTTTGAATGAAGAGATGGAGATACAAGGGTCCAGTTTGAGTGTTTCTTGCAGCTTGTTCCAGTCGCAGAACTGCAGAGAACTGAAAAGAGGAGCGACCCAGGGAGGTGTGTGCTTTGGGACCCTTCAACAGGCTCCCGATTGGCGCAGCAGTATGCAACTCAGTGCTAGAGGCGTTACTACAGACCCTGGTTCGATTCCAGGCTGTATCACAACCGTCCGTGATTGGGAGTCCCATAGGGCGGCGCACAATTGGCCCAGCGTCGTCCGGGTTAGGGTTTGGCCGGTGTAGGCCGTCATTATAAATTAGAATTTGTTCTTAACTGACTTGCCTAGTTAAATAATATATTTTTTTTTAAGAATGTGACTGGCAGAATGCTGTGTGAGGATGAGGGCTGCAGTAGGTATCTCAGATAGGGGGGAGTGAGGCCTAAGAGGGTTTAATAATAAGCATCAACCAGTGGGTCTTGCGATGGGTATACAGAGATGACCAGTTTACAGAGGAGTATATATGTGGGGCGCTGTCACAGAGAGAGAGAGCTTTTCTTGCTGTGCTCTCTCTTTAATCCTGTAAAAGTCCTGCTGGAACTGTATGTTGGTCAAGATGGCGCCGACAGACAGGACAGAAGCTCTGCTTCTAGGTCCTAAGCATCTTTACAGTATTATATATTTTTTGTGTGTTATTTCTTACATTATTAGTCCAGAAAGTATTTTGTGTTATTACATACAGCCGGATATAACTTTTGGATATCAGAGCGGTGGTACCTCACCAGCATTACGACCAGGAATTTGACTTTCCCGAAATGAATCCTTTGTTCGTACCCCCCAGGGGAATTAACCTTATCCCAGAGGCTGCTCCAAGACACGGGTGGAGAAGAGGTATTTAAAGTGGACTGCACACCATCCATCGCTTCCGACTATATTACTCGCTAATGTTCAGTCTCTGGACAATGAAGTAGAACAACAGTTTTTTTGTATTTTTTTTGTAACATCATCTTTGAAATGCAAGAGAAATGCCATAATGTATTATTCTAGCCCAGGAGCATTTTAGACTTTGGCCACTAGATGGCAGCAGTGTATGTGCAACGTTTTAGACTGATCCATTGAACCATTGCATTTCTGTTCAAAATTGTGTATCAAGACTGCTCCTAAAGGGACTAATTGGTTTATTAATACATTTTTCAAGTTCATAATTGTGCACTCTCCTCAAACAATAGCATGGTATTATTTCACTGTAATAGCTACTGTAAATTGGACATTGCAGTTAGATTAACAAGGATTTAAGCTTTCTGCCCATATCAGATATGTCTATGTGCTGGGAATTTTTTCTTCGTACTTACAACCTCATGCTAATTGCATTAGCCTACGTTAGCTCGACCGTCCCGTGGGGGACCCACCCATTCTGTAGGGGTTTATATAACAACATGAACTAGAGATGATTGTATTTTACTTGCTAGCTTCAGAAATAGGTTCAGACGGAACATTACTCACTCAGGTTTGTTGCGGATGGTATTTCCAGGTTCTGGGTTGTTCTTCTGTAGGTTTTGGTTTGTTCAAATTTTTTTCATAATAGTCCTTGGTAATTTAGTCCAAAATGTAAGATTTTAGGTATGGAATTGTGATATGGATTGAAGGTTTTGATGTTGAGGTTAGTATCCTGAAGTAATTAAGGTTTATCTACATTTATCCTACTCTAATTCTATATTTTTGCTGAAGAACTCAGGAGCTCATGATCTCTCTCTCTCTCTATGTTTTATCTCTCTGTCTCTAACTCTCTCTCTCTCTCTCTCTCTCTCTCTCTCTCTCTATCCTTTATCTCTCTCTCTCTCTATCTTTTATCTCTCTGTCTCTCTCTCTCTCTCTCTCTCTCTCTCTCTCTCTATCCTTTATCTCTCTCTCTCTCTATCTTTTATCTCTCTGTCTTTCTCTCTCTCTCTCTCTCTCTCTCTGTCTCTCTGTCTCTCTCTCTCTCTTTTATCTCTCTGTCTCTCTCTCTCTCTCTATCTTGTATCTCTCTCTCTCTCTCTCTCTAATCTCTCTCTAATCTCTCTCTCTCTCTCTCTCTCTCTCTCTCTCTATCCTTTATCCGTCTCTCTCTCTATCTTTTATCTCTCTGTCTTTCTCTCTCTCTCTCTCTCTCTCTCTCTCTCTCTCTCAATTCAATTCAATTCAATTCAAGGGGCTTTATTGGCATGGGAAACATGTGTTAACATTGCCAAAGCAAGTGAGGTAGACAATACACAAAAGTGAAATAAACAATACAAATTAACAGTAAACATTACACATACAGAAGTTTCAAAACAATAAAGACATTACAAATGTCATATTATATATATACAGTGTTGTAACAATGTCTCTCTCTATCTTCTATCTCTCTCTCTCTCTCTCTCTCTCGCTCTATCTTGTATCTCTCTCTCTCTCTCTCTCTCTCTCTCTAATCTGCCCCTCTCTCTCTCTCTCTCTCTCTCTCTCTCTCTCTCTCTCTCTCTCTCTCTCTCTCTCTATCCTTTATCTCTCTCTCTCTCTATCTTTTATCTCTCTGTCTTTCTCTCTCTCTTTTATCTCTCTCTCTGTCTCTCTCTCTGTCTTTTCTCTCTCTCTCTCTCTCTCTCTCTCTCTCTATCCTTTATCTCTATCTTTTATCTCTCTCTCTCTCTCTCTCTCTCTCTCTCTCTCTCTCTCTCTCTATCCTTTATCTCTCTCTCTCTCTCTATCCTTTATCTCTCTCTCTCTATCCTTTATCTCTCTGTCTCTCTCTCTCTCTCTCTTTTCTCTCTCTCTCTCTCTCTCTCTCTCTCTCTCTCTCTCTCTCTCTCTCTCTCTCTCTCTCTCTCTCTCTCTCTCTCTCTCTGTCTTTTCTCTCTCTCTCTCTCACCTGTCTCTCTCTCTCTCTGTCTTTTCTCTCTCTCTCTCTCCCTTTTCTCTCTCTCTTTCTGTTTCTCTTTATGTCTCTCTCTCGCTCTCTCTATCTCCCTCTCTATCTCTCTCTCCTTATCTCTCCCTCTCTCACTATGTCTCCTCTCCCTCCTCTCTTAGTCAGGGCTCAGAGGGCAGGATGAGGATAAGGGGGCTTTTTTTAACCTGAAATATATTATTATCCTTTTCATCAGTGAGGAGTGCAGAGGCATGCAAATCAGGTGTAAGATCTCAGCCAGAACGGTTACGAGCTCTGAAATGCATTAGAAATAAATCAGATTTTGTGAAAAAGGAGGAAGGAGTGTGTGTGTGTGTATGTGTTTGTTTGTGTGTTTATGTGTGTGAATATGAGCGTGCGTGTGTGTGTTTATCTTAATTTACGGTCAGTCTTATGGCTTGGGGGAAGAAACTGTTCAGAATCCTTTTGGTCCTAGACTTGGCTCTCCGGTACCGCTTGCCGTGCGATAGCAGAGAGAACAGTTTATGACTAGGGTGACTGGAGTCTTTGAAAAATGTTTTTTGCCTTCCTACCGCCTAGTATAGAGGTCCTGGATGGTAGGAAGCTTGGCCCCAGCGATGTACTGGGCCGTACACACTACCGTCTGTAGCGCCTTGCGGTCGGATGCCGTGTAGTTGCCATACCAGGCGGTGATGCAACCAGTCAGGATGCTCTCCATGGTGCAGCTGTAGAACTTTATGAGGATCTGAGGACCCATGCCAAATCTTTTCAGTCTCCTGAGAATTGGAATTGGACTGTCTTGATGTGTCTAGGTTGATACCAGGTGTTGGAGCTGAGGTTGATACCAGGTGTTGGAGCTGAGGTTGATACCAGGTGTTGGAGCTGAGGTTGATACCAGGTGTTGGAGCTGAGGTTGATACCAGGTGTTGGAGCTGAGGTTGATACCAGGTGTTGGAGCTGAGGTTGATACCAGGTGTTGGAGCTGAGGTTGATACCAGGTGTTGGAGCTGAGGTTGATACCAGGTGTTGGAGCTGAGGTTGATACCAGGTGTTGGAGCTGAGGTTGATACCAGGTGTTGGAGCTGAGGTTAATACCAGGTGTTGGAGCTGAGGTTGATACCAGGTGTTGGAGCTGAGGTTGATACCAGGTGTTGGAGCTGAGGTTGATACCAGGTGTTGGAGCTGAGGTTGATACCAGGTGTTGGAGCTGAGGTTGATACCAGGTGTTGGAGCTGAGGTTGATACCAGGTGTTGGAGCTGAGGTTGATACCAGGTGTTGGAGCTGAGGTTGATACCAGGTGTTGGAGCTGAGGTTGATACCAGGTGTTGGAGCTGAGGTTGATACCAGGTGTTGGAGCTGAGGTTGATACCAGGTGTTGGAGCTGAGGTTAATACCAGGTGTTGGAGCTGAGGTTGATACCAGGTGTTGGAGCTGAGGTTGATACCAGGTGTTGGAGCTGAGGTTGATACCAGGTGTTGGAGCTGCGGTTGATACCAGGTGTTGGAGCTGCGGTTGATACCAGGTGTTGGAGCTGCGGTTGATACCAGGTGTTGGAGCTGAGGTTGATACCAGGTGTTGGAGCTGAGGTTGATACCAGGTGTTGGAGCTGAGGTTGATACCAGGTGTTGGAGCTGAGGTTGATACCAGGTGTTGGAGCTGAGGTTGATACCAGGTGTTGGAGCTGAGGTTGATACCAGGTGTTGGAGCTGAGGTTGATACCAGGTGTTGGAGCTGAGGTTGATACCAGGTGTTGGAGCTGAGGTTGATACCAGGTGTTGGAGCTGAGGTTGATACCAGGTGTTGGAGCTGAGGTTGATACCAGGTGTTGGAGCTGAGGTTGATACCAGGTGTTGGAGCTGAGGTTGATACCAGGTGTTGGAGCTGAGGTTAATACCAGGTGTTGGAGCTGAGGTTGATACCAGGTGTTGGAGCTGAGGTTGATACCAGGTGTTGGAGCTGAGGTTGATACCAGGTGTTGGAGCTGAGGTTGATACCAGGTGTTGGAGCTGAGGTTGATACCAGGTGTTGGAGCTGAGGTTGATACCAGGTGTTGGAGCTGAGGTTAATACCAGGTGTTGGAGCTGAGGTTGATACCAGGTGTTGGAGCTGAGGTTGATACCAGGTGTTGGAGCTGAGGTTGATACCAGGTGTTGGAGCTGAGGTTAATACCAGGTGTTGGAGCTGAGGTTGATACCAGGTGTTGGAGCTGAGGTTGATACCAGGTGTTGGAGCTGAGGTTGATACCAGGTGTTGGAGCTGAGGTTGATACCAGGTGTTGGAGCTGAGGTTAATACCAGGTGTTGGAGCTGAGGTTAATACCAGGTGTTGGAGCTGAGGTTGATACCAGGTGTTGGAGCTGAGGTTGATACCAGGTGTTGGAGCAGAGGTTGATACCAGGTGTTGGAGCTGAGGTTGATACCAGGTGTTGGAGCTGAGGTTGATACCAGGTGTTGGAGCTGAGGTTGGTACCAGGTGTTGGAGCTGCAGTTGTTGGCGATGTCCTTTAGGTTCCTGGCGAAAGTATCTCCCTCTCAAAGGCTTTATTGACATGTGAAACATATGTTAACGTTGCCAAAGCAAGTGAAGTAGACATTTTATAAACAATAAGAATGAAGAGTCAACATTACACTCAACAGAAGTTCCAAAAGAATAAAGACATTTCAAATTTCATGTTACATTACAGAAAGTACAAAAGGGAAAATAAATAAACATAAATATGGGTTGTATTTACAATGGTGTTTGTTCTTCACTGGTTGACCTTTTCTTGTGGCAACAGGTCACATATCTTACTGCTGTGATGCACACTGTTGTATTTCACCCAGTAGATATGGGAGTTTATCAAAATTGTGTTTGTTTTTGAATTATTTGTGAATCTGTGTAATCTGAGGGAAAAATGTGTCTCTAATATGGTCATAAATTGGCAGGAGTTTAGGAAGTACAGCTCAGTTTCCACCTCATTTAGTTGTCAGTGTGAACATAGCCTGTCTTCTCTTGAGAGCCAGGACTGTCTTTCTCAATAGCAAGGCTATGCTCACTGAGTCTCTACATAGTGTGGCGTACAGCAGGTCAGCCACCAGGGGGAGACTCATCTGGAGTATACATCCCGAGGCGGTGGCTCCGTCTGCTGGACGTGCCAGGTCTCGACGGGCTCTCTGGACAGGACTAATTGGGGCTGATTGGGAGCTGGTGAGTAATCAAGGGCGGATTGCTCACCAGCTGTGCGAGGCCCATAACGCTGCCAGAAGGGCAGCACAGAGGGAGAGGACTAGGGGAAGTAAGGTGACTTCCATGTGGTTGGATACGTTTCCCCGAGCTAAGCCGAGGGAGTTGAGTTTGTGTGCCCGATGGGATACAGGAAGACCCGGAGCCCAGGAGACGGTATCCCGGTGAGGGTCTCACGGGGGAGAACTGTTATTTTCTTTTTAATTTATTATTTAACTTATTTGGGATAGGGGGCAGCATTTTCACGTTTGGATGAAAAGCATGCCCAGAGTAAACTGCCTGCTACTCAGGCCCAGTTGCTAATATATGTATATTATTAGTAGATTTGGATAGAACACACTCTGTAGTTTCTGAAACAGTTTGAATAATGTCTGTGAGTATAACATAACTCATATGGCAGGCGAAAATCTGAGAAAAATCCAACCAGGAAGTGGGAAATCTGAGGTTTGTAGTTGAAAGAGAATCCAGAATACACAGTAGTAGGTAGGTAGGTAGGTAGTAGGTCTGGACAAGCAAAGGATCATTCTCTTTTTTCCTGTATAATAATGTAGCCAAGGCTGCATCCCTACTGTTTGTAGGGTACTACTCTGGTCAAAAGTATTGCACTATATAGGGATATATAGGGTTCAATTTGAGGTGTATTGTTTGTGCAGAACATTTCTAAGAAAGGATTATCTGTATATTCTTCATTTCTTTATTTTCTTTATTTTGCATTTGTACCACTTTGATCCTTTTAGAAGGAAAAAGGGGTCCCAAAAGAAACAGATTGGTCTTGTTCTGTTTCTCCAAGGTTACACACGATGGCTTCATTTGAACTTCACAGCGATGTTAGAGGTCTGCTGACAGTCCCTGACTATAATTGGGAGCTTTAGGGCCAGGGGGACTTCAGAGGAACTGAGACTTAATGAGCACAGATGGAAAAGCACAGAGTCAACAGAGCAAGTGTCCCAATTAGCACCTTATTCCCTATGCAGGTTCTGGTCCAAAATGGTGCACTTTAAAGTGAATAGTGTTTCATTTGGGATGTGGTTGCTGAGTCTCATCCAAGAGAAAGGATTGTATTCCTAGACATTAATATTTAGTTTGGGTTTAAAGTATAAAAAAATAAAACTGTTGTAAGTTTGAGGATCGGTGTGTAATCATAGTGTCTTTTATTCTATAACGTATTCAAATAATTATGGACCATGTTGGGATTAAACCTTAAAATCACAGATCATTATGGACCATTTCTGGATTAAACCTTAAGATCACAGTTAATTTAAATCTGTAACGGCTGTCTTCCTCCTCCGACGAGGAGGAGTAGTAAGGATCGGAGGACCAAGGTGCAGCATGGTAAGTATTCATTATGCCTTTTAATGAAAACGAAACTCGAACAAAACAACAAAACTAATGATAAACGAGAATACACGAAACGAAACAGTCCTGTCTGGTGACATACACAAAGACAGAAAATAATAACCCACGAAACCCAGGTGGAAAAAGGCTACCTAAGTATGATTCTCAATCAGAGACAACTAACGACACCTGCCTCTGATTGAGAATCATACCAGGCCAAACGAAAAACCAACATAGAAAAACGAACATAGATAACCCACCCAACTCACGCCCTGACCACACTAAAACAAAGAAATAACAAAAGAACTAGGGTCAGAACGTGACAAAATCCAGGATTTTTTGTTCTTGTTTTATATCCTTTAAATTAAGAACAAAGAATATCTCATTTTTAACATACTTCTATCTGAGAAGAAATGATTGTCTCACACCTGTCCAAAAAAGACTTCCCAAATCTAGGGGAATGTCTTCAGATAAAAACAATTAAGACATTCATCCATGACAAGGGATTGAATTTGGATATGTGATGAGTATTTATCATAAACTTCCAGTCTCTCTTGAAAAAAACCAAAAGGTAGTGAAAAGGCCATGGATGCTGCATCCACAATCAGTAGACAGGACAGTATGCTCATTAGACCAGATAGACAGGACAGTATGCTCATTAGACCACATAGACAGGACAGTATGCACATTAGACCACATAGACAGGACAGTATGCTCATTAGACCACATAGACAGGACAGTATGCTCATTAGACCACATAGACAGGACAGTATGCTCATTAGACCACATAGACAGGACCGTATGCTCATCAGACCACATAGACAGGACAGTATGCTCATTAGACCACATAGACAGGACAGTATGCTCATTAGACCACATAGACAGGACCGTATGCTCATTAGACCACATAGACAGGACAGTATGCTCATTAGACCAGATAGACAGGACCGTATGCTCATTAGACCACATAGACAGGACAGTATGCTCATCAGACCACATAGACAGGACAGTATGCTCATTAGATCACATAGACAGGACAGTATGCTCATTAGATCACATAGACAGGACAGTATGCTCATCAGACCAGATAGACAGGACCGTATGCTCCTCAGACCAGATAGACAGGACATTATGCTCATTAGATCAGATAGACAGGACCGTATGCTCATCAGACCAGATAGACAGGACAGTATGCTCCTCAGACCAGATAGACAGGACAGTATGCTCATTAGACCACATAGACAGGACCGTATGCTCATCAGACCAGATAGAAGTGTCATTACGTGACAATCATTAATGTGATGACTGCTATTTAACAAATTATTACCTACTACGTTTAATTATTACTCGATTAATTAATCATATAAGAATTAACTCACTAGGGATCTGGGGCACCACGGGAAACGTTTGTTTAATATACTCAGGAATATATAGATATAATGCCAGTCATTAATTAGTAATTTCCTCATATCAGTCTCATTCTGAATGTTGTAGACTCCGTAAATCTACACATCATACCAGTCATCAATTAATCATTTAGCCCTAACACCTTGCCCCGAACTGCCGCTCTTATGGGTAAGAAGTGTGATGCATGTATTTACGTGTTCAAGGTCTCCATTGGGCATCTCTGTTGGGTATCTCTGTTGGGTATCTCTGTTGGATATCTCTGTTGGGCATCTCTGTGGGTTATCTCTGTTGGGTATCTCTGTTGGGCATCTCTGTTGGGTATCTCTGTTGGGTATCTCTGTTGGGTATCTCTGTTGGGCATCTCTGTGGGTTATCTCTGTTGGGTTTCTCTTTTGGATATCTCTGTTGGGCATCTCTGTTGGGCATATCTGTTGGGTATCTCTGTTGGGTATCTCTGTTGGGTATCTCTGTTGGGCATCTATGTGGGTTATCTCTGTTGGGTTTCTCTGTTGGGTATCTCTGTTGGGTATCTCTGTTGGGTATCTCTGTTGGGTATCTCTGTTGGGTATCTCTGTTGGGTATCACTGTTGGGCATATATGTTGGGTATCTCTGTTGGGTATCTCTGTTGAGCATATCTGTTGGGAATCTCTGTTGAGCATCTCTGTGGGTTATCTCTGTTGGGCATATCTGTTGGGTATCTCTGTTGGGTATCTCTGTTGGGTATCTCTGTTGAGCATCTCTGTGGGTTATCTCTGTTTGGTATCTCTGTTGGATATCTCTGTTGGGTATCTCTGTTGGGTATCTCTGTTGAGCATATCTGTTGGGTATCTCTGTTGGGTATCTCTGTGGGTTATCTCTGTTGGGTATCTCTGTTGGGTATCTCTGTTGGGCCCAGGACTTGGTGGGCCGAGTTCCGCTTAGTGAAAAAGGTTTGACATAGGCTTTGTTCTTTGGCTGGCCGTCTCCTTTGTTCTCTGGTGTTAGTCTCTGATTGTCCACAAGATGTCACAATGTCCTTTCTCTTAGTTGTCTGTTTCCTAGTACTCGTTCTGGAAGAGTGGTCTTCTGAGGACGGCTAATCAGCCGTGTAGATGATCCCAGAGTGGTGATGAAAGCAGTGTAGACAAACAATGACTTGAAGAGAATAACCGGGTGGTCCTGCTTGAATTCACCTTCTTAGATACAGTACTCATCACCGTAGCAGTGATTGTTAAGAGGTTCCTTTGTCTTCAACCTCGTGTTGCGTTTTCGAGGTCGCAACTAATCGTAGACCTCTGCTGCAGCTCATGGTCATCCTAGTCTGATATGTTAATTCTTAACTCAAATGCTTTATAACCTCAGGTAAAAAGAGGGCATTTCTGTCTTGCTGACATGCTCTCTTGGTTCCCTGGGGGTGTAGCTAGTTACGAGGCAAGGTTTCAGAATTGACTATGATCTCGTTTAGAGAACTAAAATCACAATTTTATCGTCATGAGAATATTATCTTTATCCTGGATATTTTCCGCACAACGTAACGTATGTAAACATGATATACACTATGTGAAAACTCTTAAAGTTACGATGTTTCCGTTATACCGTCTTCATTTTAATGATATCACAAAACAAACATTAATCTTTCACATTCCATCTCGGGGGATTCGGAGGATGATATATATTGTCCCCGTGTCCGTTGTTTGATGTTGTAGTTTTGGGCGGTAAACTCTTCATAAGGCACACAGATCACCCAAACTAGGCCCCAAAAGCTACCTAATGGTGTACGATCGACGTGAGGTCATAGAACCCCCACATCCATCCCACTCCTCATCTGTGGGAGGGCGAGAGCTCTGTAGAGCTGATCCACTATAAACCTGATCTTTTGGATCCTCACAGGAGAGTCATGACAGAAGATTGATGGCACCCTATTTCCTATAGGTCTTTTGTCAAAAGTAATGCAGTATATAGGGAATAGGGTGCCGTTTGGGATATATACACTTTGGCATCTTTTCACAGGCATGGGGTCTGACTAAGGAATTTATGTTATTTGATTCTGGTAAATGGACCAGTCTAGAGGTTCTCTCTTCTGGTAAATGGACCAGTCTAGAGATTCTCTCTTCTGGTAAGTGGACCAGTCTAGAGGTTCTTTCTTCTGGTAAATGGACCAGTCTAGAGGATCTCTCTTCTGGTAAATGGACCAGTCTAGAGGTTCTCTCTTCTGGTAAATGGACCAGTCTAGAGGTTCTCTCTTCTGGTAAATGGACCAGTCTAGAGGTTCTCTCTTCTGGTAAATGGACCAGTCTAGAGGTTCTCTCTTCTGGTAATTGGACCAGTGTAAATCATATCTCCTCTGGTAAATGGACCAGTGTAAATTATATCTCTTCTGGTAAATGGACCAGTGTAGATACCTCTTCTCTTCTGGTAAATGGACCAGTGTAGATACCTCTTCTCTTCTGGTAAATGGACCAGTGTAGATACCTCTTCTCTTCTGGTAAATGGACCAGTGTAGAGGACCTCCTCATCTCTTCCAGTAAACAGACAGTGTAGAAGAAACTCTCATCTCTTCCCACACAGTTTAATACTCCTGATAAAATCTCACTTCCAGTCTTGGAGCCTTAGTAGATTTTTATCAGTGATTGTAGAGCAGTTCGCCGAGGTCACACGTTCTCCCGGCCTGTGTCCCAAATGGCTACCCTGTTCTCTATATAATACATTAAGTGCACTAAATAGAGAATATGGTGCCATTTTAGGACGCCACCCAGTCTCTGTCTCTTTCATATAGAGTACATTTTAAGGGAATTCCTCCAGTCAGTTTATCACAGTAAGCTGTCAATGTCTTGTCAGTGGCCCGCTGGTGGCCACCAGCCTCAGGCCAGCTCCTATTAAAGGAAACCCAACGGTGACCATTAAATGATTTATGCCTGGCATTCTCACACAGGTTTTTGTAAATTAAATGTCCTGAGTTGATCAAAAGTTGTGGGATGTTGGCGGACTAGAGAGTGTGACAAAAGAAGAACACATTAGGACTAAGACGTTAAACAGACATTGGTAAATATTACATTAAAGAGCATATATAATGGCAACAGCTGACTAGAGAATATAGAGTAGAGAATGAGAAAGAAAGAAAGAAAGAGAGAGAAAAGAAAGAAAAAAAGAAAAATTATTGAAGAATGGAAAGACAGACAGACAGACAGACAGACAGACAGACAGACAGACAGACAGACAGACAGACAGACAGAACAAAAGAAAGACAGACAAACAGAACAAAATAAAGAAAGACAGACAAACAGAACAAAAGAAAGACAGACAGACAGAACAAAAGAAAGACAGACAGACAGAACAAAATAAAGAAAGACAGACAGACAGAACAAAAGAAAGACAGACAGACAGACAGACAGACAGACAGACAGACAGACAGACAGACAGACAGACAGACAGACAGACAGACAGACAGACAGACAGACAGAAAAAAAAGAAAGACAGACAGACAGGCAGAACAAAATAATGAAAGACAGACAGACAGAACAAAAGAATGAAAGACAGACAGACAGACAGACAGACAGACAGACAGACAGACAGACAGACAGACAGACAGACAGACAGACAGACAGACAGACAGACAGACAGACAGACAGAGACAGAACGAAATAAATAAAGACAGAAAGACAAACAGAACGAAAGAAGGGACTTTGGCAAATTGGTTTACTCGTATGCCAATTAATCTAATTTCAATTTGAGATGGAGTGAGGGAAGAAGAGAGTAAGAGATGAAGAGAATATTGGAAAGATGGAGAATGTCTGAGCAAGGGAAGAAAAGGAAACAAAATTATTTAGAGAGGCTCATTGAATCTGTATTGAATCACACGTGGTTTTGGAGGCATTTACTACAGCAATCAGAAGTGAGAGAGAAATAGAGAGAGATAGGAAGAGAGAGAGAGAGATTCTGGCAGAACTGGGCCCTGACAGTAGATATCAGTAAGACAAAAATAATGGTGTTCCAAAACTGGTCCAGTTCCAAGGACCACGAATACAGATTTAGACACCGTTACCCAAGAACACAAAAAACTATACAAACCTCAGCCTAAACATCAGGGCCACAGGTAACTTCCACAAAGCTGTGAACGATCTGAGAGACAAGGCAAGAAGGGCCTTCTATGCCATCAAAAGGAACATAAAATTTGACATCCCAATTAGGATCTGGCTAACAATACTTGAATCAGTTATAGAACCCATTGCCCTTTATGGTTGTGAGGTCTGGGGTCCGCTCACCAACCAAGAATTTACAAAATGGGACAAACACCAAATTGAGACTCTGCATGCAGAGTTCTGCAAAAATATCCTCAGTGTACAACGTAAAACACCAAATAATGCATGCAGAGCAGAATTAGGCTGATACCCACTAATGATCAAAATCCCGAAAAGAGCCGTTAAATTATACAACCACCTAAAAGGAAGTGATTCCCAAACCTTCCATAACAAAGCCATCACCAACAGAGAAATGAACCTGGAGAAGAGTCCCCTAAGCAAGTGGTCCTGCAACACAATTAGACCAAATCATGAAAAAAACTATCAAGACAGGATATGACTCAGATGCAAGAAGCAGATAGCACAGTTCTCAGATGATTTATTGTATACACAGGGCGGGCAAAGGGCAGGTCGAGGACAGGCAGAGGTTTGTGATCAGGTCAGAGTCAGTCAGGTACAGGACGGCAGGCAGGCTCGAGGTCAGGACACGCAGAATGGTCAGAACCAGAAAAAAGGAAGGTGGGAAATCAAGTCAAAATCAAAATCAAATGTATTTATAAAGCCCTTCTTACATCAGCTGATGTCTCAAAGTGCTGTACAGAAACCCAGCCTAAAACCCCAAACAGCAAGCAATGAAGGTGTAGAAGCACGGTGGCTAGGAAAAACTCCCATGAAAGGCAAAAACCTAGGAAGAAACCTAGAGAGGAAACAGGCTATGAGGGCTGGCCAGTCCTCTTCTGGCTGTGATGGGAGGAGATTATAACAGAACATGGCCAAGATGTTCAAATGTTCATAAATGACCAGCATGGTCAAATAATAATAATTATAGTAGTTGTTGAGGGTGCAACAGGTCAGCACCTCAGGAGTAAATGTCAGTTGGCTTTTCATAGCCTATCATTAGGAGTATCTCTACCGCTCCTGCTGTCTCTAGAGAGTTGAAAACAGCAGGTCTGGGACAGGTAGCACGTCCGGTGAACAGGTCAGGGTTCCATAGCCGCAGGCAGAACAGTTGAAACTGGAGCAGCAGCACGGCCAGGTGGACTGGGGACAGCAAGGAGTCATCATGTTAGGTAGTCCTGAGGCATGGTCCTAGGGCTCAGGTCCTCAGAGAGAGAGAAAGAAAGAGAGAAAGAAAGAGAGAGTTAGAGTTAGAGAGAGCACACTTAAATTCACACAGGACACCGGATAAGACAGGAGAAGTACTCCAGATATAACAGACTGACCCTAGCCCCCCCGACGCATAAATACTGGAGGCTGAGACAGGAGGGGTCAGGAGACACTGTGGCCCCATCCGATGATACCCCCGGACAGGGGGTATGGGGATATAACCCCACTCACTTTGCCAAAGCACAGCCCCCACACCACTTGAGGGATATCTTCAACCACCAACTTACCATCCTGAGACAAGGCCGAGTATAGCCCACAAAGATCTCCGCCACGGCACAACCCAAGGGGGGCGCCAACCCAGACAGGAAGATCACGTCAGTGACTCAACCCACTCAAGTGACACACACCTCCTAGGGACGGCATGGAAGAGCACCAGTAAGCCAGTGACTCAGCCTCTGTAATAGGGTTAGAGGCAGAGAATCCCAGTGGAGAGAGGGGAACCAGCCAGGCAGAGACAGCAAGGGCGGTTTGTTGCTCCAGTGCCTTTTCGTTCACCTTCACACTCCTGGGCCAGACTACACTCAATCATATGACCTACTGAAGAGATGAGTCTTCAGTAAAGACTTAAAGGTTGAGACCGAGTCTGCGTCTCTCACATGGGTAGGCAGACCATTCCATAAAAATGGAGCTCTATAGGCGAAAGCCCTGCCTCCAGCTGTTTGCTTAGAAATTCTAGGGACAATAAGGAGGCCTGCGTCTTGTGACCGTAGCGTACGTGTAGGCATGTACGGCAGGACCAAATCGGAAAGATAGGTAGGAGCAAGCCCTTGTAATGCTTTGTAGGTTAAAACCTTGAAATCAGCCCTTGCCTTAACAGGAAGCCAGTGTAGGGAGGCTAGCACTGGAGTAATATGATCAAATGTTTGGGTTCTAGTCAGGATTCTAGCAGCCGTATTTAGCACTAACTGAAGTTTATTTTGTGCTTTATCCGGGTAGCCGGAAATTAGAGCATTGCAGTAGTCTAACCTAGAAGTAACAAAAGCATGGATTAATTTTTCTGCATCATTTTTGGACAGAAAGTTTCAGATTTTTGCAATGTCACATAGATGGAAATAAGCTGTCCATGAAACAGTCTTGATATTTTCGTCAAAAGAGAGATCAGGGTCCAGAGTAACGCCTGACAAGGACGAACTGGCAACAGACAAACAGAGAACACAGGTATACATACGCTGGGGATATGGGCGATACCTGGATGGCGGTGGAGAAGGGCACAAAGACAGGTGAAACTGATCAGGACAAAAACAAAAACAGAGTTACTTGACACAGAAAGAATTTATCAAAAATCGAACTAGAATGCTATTTGGCCCTAAACAGAGAGTACACAGTTGCAGAACACCTAACCACTGTGACTGACCCAAACATAAGGAAAGCTTTGACTATGTACAGACTCAGTGAGCATAACCTTGCTATTGAGATTGGCCGCCGTAGGCAGACCTGGCTCTCAAGAGAAGAAAGGCTATGTGTACACTGCCCACAAAATGAGGTGGAAACTGAGCTGCACTTCCTAACCTCCTGCCAAACGTATGACCATATTAGAGACACATATTTCCCTCAGATTACACAGATCCACAAAGAATTTGAAAACAAATAAAAAAATAAAAAAATCCCATATTCAGATGGGAGGGACCAATGTGGGTGGGAACAGAGATGGGAGGGACCAGTGTGGGTGGGAACAGAGATGGGAGGGACCTGTGTGGGTGGGAACAGAGATGGGAGGGACCAGTGTGGGTGGGAACAGAGATGGGAGGGACCGGTGTGGGTGGGAACAGAGATGGGAGGGACCGGTGTGGGTGGGAACAGAGATGGGAGAGACCAGTGTGGGTGGGAACAGAGATGGGAGGGACCAGTGTGGTTGGGAACAGAGATGGGAGGGACCAGTGTGGGTGGGAACAGAGATGGGAGGGACCGGTGTGGGTGGGAACAGAGAGGGAATGCAACAGTGTGGGTGGGAACAGAGATGGGAGGGACCGGTGTGGGTGGGAACAGAGATGGGAGGGACCGGTGTGGGTGGGAATAGAGATGGGAGGGACCGGTGTGGGTGGGAACAGAGATGGAATGCAACAGTGTGGGTGGGAACAGAGATGGGAGGAACCAGTGTGGGTGGGAACAGAGATGGGAGGGACCGGTGTGGGTGGGAACAGAGATGGGAGGGACCGGTGTGGGTGGGAACAGAGATGGGAGGGACCGGTGTGGGTGGGAATAGAGATGGGAGGGACCGGTGTGGGTGGGAACAGAGATGGAATGCAACAGTGTGGGTGGGCACAGAGATGGGAGGAACCAGTGTGGGTGGGAACAGAGATGGGAGGGACCGGTGTGGGTGGGAACAGAGATGGGAGGGACCGGTGTGGGTGGGAACAGAGATGGGAGGGACCGGTGTGGGTGGGAACAGAGATGGGAGGGACCAGTGTGGGTGGGAACAGAGATGGGAGGGACCGGTGTGGGTGGGAACAGAGATGGGAGGAACCAGTGTGGGTGGGAACAGAGATGGGAGGGACCGGTGTGGGTGGGAACAGAGATGGGAGGGACCAGTGTGGGTGGGAACAGATAGGGAATGCAACAGTGTGGGTGGGAACAGAGATGGGAGGGACCTGTGTGGGTGGGAACAGAGATGGGAGGGACCAGTGTGGGTGGGAACAGAGAGGGAAGGCAACAGTGTGGGTGGGAACAGAGATGGGAGGGACCTGTGTGGGTGGGAACAGAGATGGGAGGGACCAGTGTGTGTGGGTGGGAACAGAGATGGGAGGGACCGGTGTGGGTGGGAACAGAGATGGGAGGGACCTGTGTGGGTGGGAACAGAGAGGGAATGCAACAGTGTGGGTGGGAACAGAGATGGGAGGGACCAGTGTGTGTGGGTGGGAACAGAGATGGGAGGGACCAGTGTGGGTGGGAACAGAGATGGGAGGGACCTGTGTGGGTGGGAACAGAGATGGGAGGGACCTGTGTGGGTGGGAACAGAGATGGGAGGGACCGGTGTGGGTGGGAACAGAGATGGGAGGGACCTGTGTGGGTGGGAACAGAGAGGGAATGCAACAGTGTGGGTGGGAACAGAGATGGGAGGGACCAGTGTGTGTGGGTGGGAACAGAGATGGGAGGGACCAGTGTGGGTGGGAACAGAGATGGTAGGGACCGGTGTGGGTGGGAACAGAGATGGAAGGGACCGGTGTGGGTGGGAACAGAGATGGGAGGGACCTGTGTGGGTGGGAACAGAGATGGAAGGGACCAGTGTGGGTGGGAACAGAGATGGGAGGGACCTGTGTGGGTGGGAACAGAGATGGGAGGGACCGGTGTGGGTGGGAACAGAGATGGGAGGGACCTGTGTGGGTGGGAACAGAGAGGGAATGCAACAGTGTGGGTGGGAACAGAGATGGGAGGGACCAGTGTGTGTGGGTGGGAACAGAGATGGGAGGGACCAGTGTGGGTGGGAACAGAGATGGAAGGGACCGGTGTGGGTGGGAACAGAGATGGGAGGGACCTGTGTGGGTGGGAACAGAGATGGAAGGGACCAGTGTGGGTGAGAACAGAGATGGAAGGGACCAGTGTGGGTGGGAACAGAGATGGGAGGGACCTGTGTGGGAGGGAACAGAGAGGGAATGCAACAGTGTGGGTGGGGTGATGGTGGAGTCACCATCAGTGTATTAACTCTAATAAGGGTGCATTACTCTTTCTGTAGCTTTTCCATTTCAATGTCAAATCAAGTCATATCCCTGTGTTTTATTATTATACATACATTACACTTTCCTGGAATCCCATTGCTAATGGAATCTATTTGACATTATTCAAACTCTCCCCGACTCCCCACTACACACATAGTGTGATACCAGACTTGAGCATTCTCTCTCGCTCTCTCTCTCTCTCTCTCTCTCTCTCTCTCTCTCTCTCTCTCTCTCTCTCTCTCTCTCTCTCTCTCTCTCTCTCTCTCTCTCTCTCTCTCTCTCTCTCTCTCTCTCTCTCTCTCTCTCTCTCTCTCTCTCTCTCTCTCTCTCTCTCTCTCTCTCTCTCTCTCTCTCTCTCTCTCTCTCTCTCTCTCTCTCTCTCTCTCAATTCAATTCAATTCAATGGGCTTTATTGGCATGGGAAACATGTGTTAACATTGCCAAAGCAAGTGAGGTAGATATTATACAAAAGTGAAATAAACAATACAAATTAACAGTAAACATTACACATACAGAAGTTTCAAAACAATAAAGACATTACAAATGTTATATTATATATATACAGTGTTGTAACAATGTACAAATGGTTAAAGCACACAAGTTAAAATAAATAAGCATAAATATGGGTTGTATTTACAATGGTGTTTGTTCTTCACTGGTTGCCCTTTTCTTGTGGCAACAGGTCACAAATCTTGCTGCTGTGATGGCACACTGTGGAATTTCTCCCAGTAGATATGGGAGTTTATCAAAATTGGATTTGTTTTCAAATTCTTTGTGGATCTGTGTAATCTGAGGGAAATATGTCTCTCTAATATGGTCATACATTGGGCAGGAGGTTAGGAAGTGCAGCTCAGTTTCCACCTCATTTTGTGGGCAGTGTGCACATAGCCTGTCTTCTCTTGAGAGCCATGTCTGCCTACGGCGGCCTTTCTCAATAGCAAGGCTATGCTCACTGAGTCTGTACATAGTCAAAGCTTTCCTTAAGTTTCTCTCTCTCTCTCTCTCTCTCTCTCTCTCTCTCTCTCTCTCTCTCTCTCTCTTTCTCTTTCTCTCTTTCTCTCTCTCTCTCTCTCTCTCTCTCTCTCTCTCTGTCTCTCTCTCTCTCTCTCTCTCTCTCTCTCTCTCTCTCTCTCTCTACCCCTCATTTTTCTCCTTCCCCCTCTCTACTGACATGTAGGCAGCTCTAAAGCACCTCCTGATTGTGTTGGTGATTATCTCTCCCCATCTGCTGAAGATTTACTGTAAATACCTCTTTTACTGCTCACGACGTGCCCTGAATTTATGCCGACGCGCCTGTTCTCTCCTCACAGCTTCCTCGCCCACCTCGGTCACCAGGAGAGCTGTAACTAAGGGTCGTATCCAACCACCGTATGTGTCGAGGGGTTTCTGCGAGGCCACCCGCATATGTGTCATATCATTAAAACAGCGTTCACTGTAGATTTGCTTGGCTACAAATACTTATGCCGTTTATTAGGGGTCGTGTTTGTTTATTTGCCTGCTGCAGTGGCTGGCTGGCTGGCCGGCTGGCTGGCCGGCTGGCTGGCTGGCCGGCTGGCTGGCTGTCAAAGTACATATAACAAGTTGGTTGAGTCGACTGTGAAGAAAAGTTAGACGGTAGACGGGGGATTATAGCGTTCGGAATGTTTTATTGTTTTGATGTTATTCAGAGCTGGTACAGAGAATCCCCTCAGAGAGACATCAACAACTCTGTGGGGACATTAACATTACGACCATGGTAATTCCATGTTTATG
Organism: Salvelinus namaycush; assembly: GCF_016432855.1. Taxonomy (NCBI): domain Eukaryota; kingdom Metazoa; phylum Chordata; class Actinopteri; order Salmoniformes; family Salmonidae; genus Salvelinus; species Salvelinus namaycush. The sequence goes on from NC_052333.1 coordinate 934,398, forward strand.
AGTTCGATGTCTCTGTGGGGATGTGAGTTAGCATTTTGACCATGGTAATTCCATGTTTATGTGTTTGATGTCTCTGTGGGGATGTGAGTTAGCATTTTGACCATGGTAATTCCATGTTTATGAGTTTAATGTCTCTGTGGGGATGTGAGTTATGCATTCTGCAGTCAACTTGTACCGCTATTTTTCTTATGGTACAAGTGAGCTTTAACCTCATGGGTCTTCTATTCTCTCAATCTGTGTTTGTCCAATGTGTAGGTGTGTGGGAAGGCTTACTGTAGAGACTGTTTGGCGAGGCAGACACAGTAAACTTTTCTATGTTTGTACTGTATATAGCAGTGGAGGCTCCTCAGAGGAGGAAGGGGAGGACGATCCTCCTCAGTGAATTTCAGAAAAATGTAAATAGTGAAACATGCAACAAGTTATCCCTTTTAGATAAAACTATACTAAATATGTCAACCAAATATTCTATTAAAACAGACTGTTTTGCAAAGGTCTACAGTAGCCTCAACAGCACTCTGTAGGGTAGCACCATGGTGTAGCCGGAGGACTAGCTTCCATCCTCCTCTGGGTACATTGACTTCAATACAAAACCTAGGAGGCTCATGGTTCTCACCTCCTTCCATAGACTTCCGTTACGCTGTATGTAGCGGTAAGAAGTTATGGTATGAAGGTTTGGCTTGTAAATGTTTTTTTTTGCCTTGCCACAGACAGCTGATGTGTTGTGCACTGAAGTCCACAAGCGAAGGGAAAAGGTGAGAGGAGGAGAGTACGTAGACGCGAGAAGGAATTATACAACGATCAAAGGGATCATGATGTTTGTATGTGGCTGCTATGAAAGTGAACTGTGTTTGCGTGTGAACAGGGGTGTCTTCATTCTGTTGAAAACCTCTTAAGGATCGGACCCTATTTTTTCTCCATTTCCACCTAATATGAGCCAAATCTAACTGCCTGTATCTCAGCACCTGAAGCAAGGATAGGCATATTCTTGGTACCATTTGAAAGGAAACACTTTGAAGTTTGTGGAAATGTGAAAGAAATGTAGGAGAATATAACACATTAGATCTGGTAAAAGATAATACAAAGAAAAAAAATACATTTTCATTTGTATTTTATTTTTATCATCTTTGTAATGCAAGAGAAAGGCCACATTGTATTATTCCAGGTTAGGCGCAATTTAGATTTTGGCAACTAGATGGCAGGAGTGGATGTGCAAAGTGTTAGACTGATCCAATGAACCATTGCATTACTGTTCAAAATGTTTTATCAATTCTGCCCAAATGTGCCTAATTGGTGAATTGACACATTTTCAAGTACATAACTACAGAGAACATACAAAAATGATATGGTAATGAAAAATGTAAGTTTACACACTCCCAGGAATGTCATAAATGATGGATAATTAGCTTCTACAGTAAGTAGAAGTTCCCTACAGAAAATACACTAGCCTTCACTCATATAGATGAGTTGGGGGTGGGGGGGGGGGTGGGGGGGACACAGCAGAGGTTGAAACTGTGAAACCCAGCTCCTACATTTAAATTGATTTTATCAAACAAAATTATGCTGCATTTTATCTCTGGGACCCTATGGATGACAAATCAGAGCAAGATTGCTGAACATGACATTATTTACCTTCAGAGGTGAATGTATTAAACAAATAAAAGTTTTTGTTGTTCTCCTCAAACAACAGCATGGTATTTTTTCACTGTAATATCAAATCAAATCAAATTGTATTAGTCACATGCGCCCGAATACAACAGGTGTAGACCTTACAGTGAAATGCTTACCTAAGAGCCCCTAACCGACTGTGCAGTTTTAAAAATATGGATAAGAAATAAAAGTAACAAGTAATTAAAGAGCTGCAGTAAAATAACAATATATACAGGGTATTACGGTACAGAGTCAATGTGGAGGCTATATACAGGGTGTTACGGTACAGAGTCAATGTGGAGGCTATATACAGGGTGTTACGGTACAGAGTCAATGTGGAGGCTATATACAGGGTGTTACGGTACAGAGTCAATGTGGAGGCTATATACAGGGTGTTACGGTACAGAGTCAATGTGGAGGCTATATACAGGGTGTTACGGTACAGAGTCAATGTGGAGGCTATATACAGGGTGTTACGGTACAGAGTCAATGTGGAGGCTATATACAGGGTGTTACGGTACAGAGTCAATGTGGAGGCTATATACAGGGGGTACCGGTACAGAGTCAATGTGGAGGCTATATACAGGGGGTACCGGTACAGAGTCAATGTGGAGGCTATATACAGGGTGTTACGGTACAGAGTCAATGTGGAGGCTATATACAGGGTGTTACGGTACAGAGTCAATGTGGAGGCTATATACAGGGTGTTACGGTACAGAGTCAATGTGGAGGCTATATACAGGGTATTACGGTACAGAGTCAATGTGGAGGCTATATACAGGGTGTTACGGTACAGAGTCAATGTGGAGGCTATATACAGGGTGTTACGGTACAGAGTCAATGTGGAGGTTATATACAGGGTGTTACGGTACAGAGTCAATGTGGAGGTTATATACAGGGTGTTACGGTACAGAGTCAATGTGGAGACTATATACAGGGTGTTACGGTACAGAGTCAATGTGGAGGCTATATACAGGGTGTTACGGTACAGAGTCAATGTGGAGGCTATATACAGGGTGTTACGGTACAGAGTCAATGTGGAGGCTATATACAGGGGGTACCGGTACAGAGTCAATGTGGAGGCTATATACAGGGGGTACCGGTACAGAGTCAATGTGGAGGCTATATACAGGGTGTTACGGTACAGAGTCAATGTGGAGGCTATATACAGGGTGTTACGGTACAGAGTCAATGTGGAGGCTATATACAGGGTGTTACGGTACAGAGTCAATGTGGAGGCTATATACAGGGGGTACCGGTACAGAGTCAATGTGGAGGCTATATACAGGGGGTACCGGTACAGAGTCAATGTGGAGGCTATATACAGGGTGTTACGGTACAGAGTCAATGTGGAGGTTATATACAGGGGGTACCGGTACAGAGTCAATGTGGAGGCTATATACAGGGTGTTACGGTACAGAGTCAATGTGGAGGTTATATACAGGGGGTACCGGTACAGAGTCAATGTGGAGGCTATATACAGGGGGTACCGGTACAGAGTCAATGTGGAGACTATATACAGGGTGTTACGGTACAGAGTCAATGTGGAGGTTATATACAGGGGGTACCGGTACAGAGTCAATGTGGAGACTATATACAGGGGGTACCGGTACAGAGTCAATGTGGAGGCTATATACAGGAGGTACCGGTACAGAGTCAATGTGGAGGCTATATACAGGGTGTTACGGTACAGAGTCAATGTGGAGACTATATACAGGGTATTACGGTACAGAGTCAATGTGGAGGCTATATACAGGGTGTTACGGTACAGAGTCAATGTGGAGGTTATATACAGGGGGTACCGGTACAGAGTCAATGTGGAGGCTATATACAGGGTGTTACGGTACAGAGTCAATGTGGAGGTTATATACAGGGGGTACCGGTACAGAGTCAATGTGGAGGCTATATACAGGGGGTACCGGTACAGAGTCAATGTGGAGGCTATATACAGGGTGTACCGGTACAGAGTCAATGTGGAGGCTATATACAGGGTGTTACGGTACAGAGTCAATGTGGAGGCTATATACAGGGTGTTACGGTACAGAGTCAATGTGGAGGTTATATACAGGGGGTACCGGTACAGAGTCAATGTGGAGGCTATATACAGGGTGTTACGGTACAGAGTCAATGTGGAGGTTATATACAGGGGGTACCGGTACAGAGTCAATGTGGAGGCTATATACAGGGGGTACCGGTACAGAGTCAATGTGGAGGCTATATACAGGAGGTACCGGTACAGAGTCAATGTGGAGGCTATATACAGGGTGTTACGGTACAGAGTCAATGTGGAGGCTATATACAGGGTGTTACGGTACAGAGTCAATGTGGAGGTTATATACAGGGGGTACCGGTACAGAGTCAATGTGGAGGCTATATACAGGGTGTTACGGTACAGAGTCAATGTGGAGGTTATATACAGGGGGTACCGGTACAGAGTCAATGTGGAGGCTATATACAGGGGGTACCGGTACAGAGTCAATGTGGAGGCTATATACAGGAGGTACCGGTACAGAGTCAATGTGGAGGCTATATACAGGGTGTTACGGTACAGAGTCAATGTGGAGGCTATATACAGGGTGTTACGGTACAGAGTCAATGTGGAGGTTATATACAGGGGGTACCGGTACAGAGTCAATGTGGAGGCTATATACAGGGGGTACCGGTACAGAGTCAATGTGGAGACTATATACAGGGTGTTACGGTACAGAGTCAATGTGGAGGTTATATACAGGGGGTACCGGTACAGAGTCAATGTGGAGACTATATACAGGGGGTACCGGTACAGAGTCAATGTGGAGGCTATATACAGGAGGTACCGGTACAGAGTCAATGTGGAGGCTATATACAGGGTGTTACGGTACAGAGTCAATGTGGAGACTATATACAGGGTATTACGGTACAGAGTCAATGTGGAGGCTATATACAGGGTGTTACGGTACAGAGTCAATGTGGAGGTTATATACAGGGGGTACCGGTACAGAGTCAATGTGGAGGCTATATACAGGGTGTTACGGTACAGAGTCAATGTGGAGGTTATATACAGGGGGTACCGGTACAGAGTCAATGTGGAGGCTATATACAGGGGGTACCGGTACAGAGTCAATGTGGAGGCTATATACAGGGTGTACCGGTACAGAGTCAATGTGGAGGCTATATACAGGGTGTTACGGTACAGAGTCAATGTGGAGGCTATATACAGGGTGTTACGGTACAGAGTCAATGTGGAGGTTATATACAGGGGGTACCGGTACAGAGTCAATGTGGAGGCTATATACAGGGTGTTACGGTACAGAGTCAATGTGGAGGTTATATACAGGGGGTACCGGTACAGAGTCAATGTGGAGGCTATATACAGGGGGTACCGGTACAGAGTCAATGTGGAGGCTATATACAGGAGGTACCGGTACAGAGTCAATGTGGAGGCTATATACAGGGTGTTACGGTACAGAGTCAATGTGGAGGCTATATACAGGGTGTTACGGTACAGAGTCAATGTGGAGGTTATATACAGGGGGTACCGGTACAGAGTCAATGTGGAGGCTATATACAGGGTGTTACGGTACAGAGTCAATGTGGAGGTTATATACAGGGGGTACCGGTACAGAGTCAATGTGGAGGCTATATACAGGGGGTACCGGTACAGAGTCAATGTGGAGGCTATATACAGGAGGTACCGGTACAGAGTCAATGTGGAGGCTATATACAGGGTGTTACGGTACAGAGTCAATGTGGAGGCTATATACAGGGTGTTACGGTACAGAGTCAATGTGGAGGCTATATACAGGGGGTACCGGTACAGAGTCAATGTGGAGGCTATATACAGGGTGTTACGGTACAGAGTCAATGCGGAGGCTATATACAGGGTGTTACGGTACAGAGTCAATGTGGAGGCTATATACAGGGGGTACCGGTACAGAGTCAATGTGGAGGCTATATACAGGAGGTACCGGTACAGAGTCAATGTGGAGGCTATATACAGGGTGTTACGGTACAGAGTTAATGTGGAGGCTATATACAGGGTGTTACGGTACAGAGTCAATGTGGAGGCTATATACAGGGGGTACCGGTACAGAGTCAATGTGGAGGCTATATACAGGAGGTACCGGTACAGAGTCAATGTGGAGGCTATATACAGGGTGTTACGGTACAGAGTCAATGTGGAGGCTATATACAGGGTGTTACGGTACAGAGTCAATGCGGAGGCTATATACAGGGGGTACCGGTACAGAGTCAATGTGGAGGCAATATACAGGGGGTACCGGTACAGAGTCAATGTGGAGGCTATATACAGGGGGTACCGGTACAGAGTCAATGTGGAGGCTATATACAGGGTGTTACGGTACAGAGTCAATGTGGAGACTATATACAGGGGGTACCGGTACAGAGTCAATGTGGAGGCTATATACAGGGGGTAGCGGTACAGAGTCAATGTGGTGGCTATATACAGGGGGTACCGGTACAGAGTCAATGTGGAGGTTATATACAGGAGGTACCGGTACAGAGTCAATGTGGAGGCTATATACAGGGTGTTACGGTACAGAGTCAATGTGGAGGTTATATACAGGAGGTACCGGTACAGAGTCAATGTGGAGGCTATATACAGGGTGTTACGGTACAGAGTCAATGTGGAGGCTATATACAGGGTGTTACGGTACAGAGTCAATGTGGAGGTTATATACAGGGGGTACCGGTACAGAGTCAATGTGGAGGTTATATACAGGAGGTACCGGTACAGAGTCAATGTGGAGGCTATATACAGGGTGTTACGGTACAGAGTCAATGCGGAGGCTATATACAGGGGGTACCGGTACAGAGTCAATGTGGAGGCAATATACAGGGGGTACCGGTACAGAGTCAATGTGGAGGCTATATACAGGGGGTACCGGTACAGAGTCAATGTGGAGGCTATATACAGGGTGTTACGGTACAGAGTCAATGTGGAGACTATATACAGGGGGTACCGGTACAGAGTCAATGTGGAGGCTATATACAGGGGGTACCGGTACAGAGTCAATGTGGTGGCTATATACAGGGTATTACGGTACAGAGTCAATGTGGAGACTATATACAGGGGGTACCGGTACAGAGTCAATGTGGAGGCTATATACAGGGGGTACCGGTACAGAGTCAATGTGGAGGCTATATACAGGGTGTTACGGTACAGAGTCAATGTGGAGGCTATATACAGGGTGTTACGGTACAGAGTCAATGTGGAGGCTATATACAGGGGGTTGCCGGTACAGAGTCAATGTGGAGGCTATATACAGGGGGTTGCCGGTACAGAGTCAATGTGGAGGCTATATACAGGGGGTACCGGTACAGAGTCAATGTGGAGGCTATATACAGGGTGTTACGGTACAGAGTCAATGTGGAGGCTATATACAGGGTGTTACGGTACAGAGTCAATGTGGAGGCTATATACAGGGGGTACCGGTACAGAGTCAATGTGGAGGCTATATACAGGGTGTTACGGTACAGAGTCAATGTGGAGGCTATATACAGGGGGTACCGGTACAGAGTCAATGTGGAGGCTATATACAGGGTGTTACGGTACAGAGTCAATGTGGAGGTTATATACAGGGGGTACCGGTACAGAGTCAATGTGGAGGCTATATACAGGGTATTACGGTACAGAGTCAATGTGGAGGCTATATACAGGGGGTACCGGTACAGAGTCAATGTGGAGGCTATATACAGGGGGTACCTGTACAGAGTCAATGTGGAGGCTATATACAGGGGGTACCGGTACAGAGTCAATGTGGAGGCTATATACAGGAGGTACCGGTACAGAGTCAATGTGGAGGCTATATACAGGGTGTTACGGTACAGAGTCAATGTGGAGGCTATATACAGGGTGTTACGGTACAGAGTCAATGTGGAGGCTATATACAGGGGGTACCGGTACAGAGTCAATGTGGAGGCTATATACAGGGTTGCCGGTACAGAGTCAATGTGGAGGCTATATACAGGGGCCACCGGTACAGAGTCAATGTGGAGGCTATATACAGGGGGTACCGGTACAGAGTCAATGTGGAGGCTATATACAGGGTGTTATGGTACAGAGTCAATGTGGAGGCTATATACAGGGGGTACCGGTACAGAGTCAATGTGGAGGCTATATACAGGGTTGCCGGTACAGAGTCAATGTGGAGGCTATATACAGGGGGTACCGGTACAGAGTCAATGTGGAGGCTATATACAGGGTGTTACGGTACAGAGTCAATGTGGAGGCTATATACAGGGTGTTACGGTACAGAGTCAATGTGGAGGCTATATACAGGGTGTTACGGTACAGAGTCAATGTGGAGACTATATACAGGGGGTACCGGTACAGAGTCAATGTGGAGGCTATATACAGGGTGTTACGGTACAGAGTCAATGTGGAGACTATATACAGGGGGTACCGGTACAGAGTCAATGTGGAGGCTATATACAGGGGGTACCGGTACAGAGTCAATGTGGAGGCTATATACAGGGGGTACCGGTACAGAGTCAATGTGGAGGCTATATACAGGGTGTTACGGTACAGAGTCAATGTGGAGACTATATACAGGGGGTACCGGTACAGAGTCAATGTGGAGGCTATATACAGGGTGTTACGGTACAGAGTCAATGTGGAGACTATATACAGGGGGTACCGGTACAGAGTCAATGTGGAGGCTATATACAGGGGGTACCGGTACAGAGTCAATGTGGAGACTATATACAGGGTGTTACGGTACAGAGTTAATGTGGAGGCTATATACAGGGTGTTATGGTACAGAGTCAATGTGGAGGCTATATACAGGGGGTACCGGTACAGAGTCAATGTGGAGGCTATATACAGGGGGTACCGGTACAGAGTCAATGTGGAGGCTATATACAGGGTGTTACGGTACAGAGTCAATGTGGAGGCTCTATACAGGGTGTTACGGTACAGAGTCAATGTGGAGGCTATATACAGGGTGTACCGGTACAGAGTCAATGTGGAGACTATATACAGGGTGTTACGGTACAGAGTCAATGTGGTGACTATATACAGGGGGTACTGGTACAGAGTCAATGTGGAGGCTATATACAGGGGGTACAGGTACAGAGTCAATGTGGAGGCTATATACAGGGTGTACCGGTACAGAGTCAATGTGGAGGCTATATACAGGGTGTACCGGTACAGAGTCAATGTGGAGGCTATATACAGGGTGTACCGGTACAGAGTCAATGTGGAGGCTATATACAGGGGGTACAGGTACAGAGTCAATGTGGAGGCTATATACAGGGTGTACCGGTACAGAGTCAATGTGGAGGCTATATACAGGGTGTACCGGTACAGAGTCAATGTGGAGGTTATATACAGGGGGTACCGGTACAGAGTCAATGTGGAGGCTATATACAGGGGGTACCGGTACAGAGTCAATGTGGAGGCTATATACAGGGTGTTACGGTACAGAGTCAATGTGGAGGCTATATACAGGGTGTTACGGTACAGAGTCAATGTGGAGGCTATATATAGGGTGTTACGGTACAGAGTCAATGTGGAGGCTATATACAGGGGGTACCGGTACAGAGTCAATGTGGAGACTATATACAGGGTGTTACGGTACAGAGTCAATGTGGAGGCTATATATAGGGTGTTACGGTACAGAGTCAATGTGGAGGTTATATACAGGGGGTACCGGTACAGAGTCAATGTGGAGGCTATATACAGGGGGTACCGGTACAGAGTCAATGTGGAGGCTATATACAGGGTGTTACGGTACAGAGTCAATGTGGAGGCTATATACAGGGTGTTACGGTACAGAGTCAATGTGGAGACTATATACAGGGGGTTGCCGGTACAGAGTCAATGTGCGGGGGCGCCGGTTAGTTGAGGTAGTATGTACATATAAGTCGAGTTAATTAAAGTGACTTTGCATAGATGACAACAGAGAGTGTGGAGAGGGGAGGGGGGGGGGGGGAAATTTGAATAGTCTGGAGAGCCGTTTGACTAGATGTTCAGGAGTCTTATGGCTTGGGGGCAGAAGCTGTTTAGAAGCCTCTTAGACCCTAGACTTGGCGCTCCGGAACCGCTTGGAAGCAGAGAGAACAGTCAAATCTTTTCAGTCTCCTGGGGAAAAGGTTTAGTCGTGCACGCTTCACAACTGTCATGGTGTGCTTGGACCATGTTAGTTTGTTGCTGATGTGGACACCAAGGAACTTGAAGCTCTCAACCTACTCCACGCCCCGTCGACAAGACGCAGGCTTCCTTGTTTTCCCTAGAATTTCTAAGCAAACAGCTGGAGGCAGGGCTTTCTCCTATAGAGCTCCACTTTTACGGAGTGGTCTGCCAATCCATGTGAGAGACGCAGACTCGGTCTCACTGGAGCAATGAACCACCCTTGCTGTCTCTGCCTGGCTGGTTCCCCTGCCTCCACTAAGATTCTCTGCCTCTAACCCTATTACACGGGCTGAGTCACTGGCTTACTGGTGCTCTTCCATACCGTCCCTAGGAGGGGTGCGTCACTTGAGTGGGCTGAGTCACTGACGTGATCTTCCTGTCCTGGTTGGCGCCCCCCCTTGGGTTTGTGCCGTGGCGGAGATCTTTTTGGGCTATACTCTGCCTTGTCTCAGGATGGTAAGTTGGTGGTTGAAGGTATCCCTCTAGTGGTGTGGGGGCTGTGCTTTGGCAAAGTGGGTGGGGTTATATCCTGCCTGTTTGGCCCTGTCCGGGGGTATCATTGGACGGGGCCACAGTGTCTCCCGATCCCTCCTGTTTAGCCTCCAGTATTTATGCTGCAGTAGTTTATGTGTCGCGGGGCTAGGGTCAGTCTGTAATATCTTTTTTTCACCTTTATTTAACTAGGCAAATCAGTTAACAAACAGATCAATGACCATTTCCAATCCCTCCGTACCTTCTCTGTAGCAATCTGGTTTCAGAGCTGGTCATGGGTGCACCTCAGCCACGCTTAAGGTCCTAAACGATATCATAATCGGCATCGACAAAAGACAATACTGTGCAGCCTTATTCATCGACCTGGCAAAGGCTTTCAACTCTGTCAATCACCACAATCTTATCGGCAGACTCAACAGCCTTAGTTTCTCAAAAGACTGCCTCGCCTGGTTCACTAACCACTTCTCAGACAGAGTTCAGTGTGTCAAATCTGAGGGCATGTTGTCCGGTCCTCTGGCAGTCTCTGTGGGGGTGCAACAGGGTTCAATCCTCGGGCCGACTCTTTTCTCTGTATACATCAATGATGTCGCTCTTGTGGCTGGTGATTCTCTGATCCACCTCTATGCAGACAACAACATTCTGTATACTTCTGGCCCCTCTTTGGACACTGTGTTAACTAACCTCCAGACGAGCTTCAATGCCATACAACTCTCCTTCTGTGGCCTCCAACTGCTCTTAAATGCAAGTAAAACTAAATGCATGCTCTTCAACCGTTCGCTGCCCACACCCGCCCGCCCGCCTAGCATCACTACTCTGGACGGTTCTGACCTAGAATGTGTGGAAAACTACAAATACCTAGGTGTCTGGTTAGACTGTAAACACTCCTTCCAGACTCATATTAAGCATCTCCAATCCAAAATTAAATCTAGAATCTGCTTCCTATTTCGCAACAAAGCATCCTTCACTAAAAACGGACTATCCTACCCATTTTTGACTTCGGCGATGTCATTTACAAAATAGCCTCCAACACTCTACTCAGCAAATTGGATGCAGTCTATCACAGTGCCATCCGTTTCTTCACCAAAGCCCCATATACTACCCACCTGTTACGGATACAGGTATCCTGTGTGTGTATCCTGCGTTTCTTTGCTCTCCTTTTCCCCTCACAGGTGGCAATCATCATTCTCCAATCAGTCACCAATCAGTCATCAATCAGAAGACACACCTCCTCCTGTTTCCATTATCCAATCACATCCCATTTCCCTTGGTTTAAAAATCCAGTCAGTTGGTTTCTGTAGAGCTCAATCTCTCTGTCATGCAATCTCTCTCTAGATCTCTTGTTTGGTTTAGCAACTACATGTCACTTTGTCTGTTACCCTGTGAGTATTGTTTTGTTATGGTGTTTAACTGTTTGTTTGATGACCGATGGAGTTTTTATGGATATAAAGTAGACATTTATCGAACAAAATGACAATTTGTGATGTTTTTGGGACATTGGAGTGCCAACAACAGAAGCTTGTCAAAGGTAAGGCATGAATTATATTTTTATTTCTGCATTTTGTGTCGCGCCTGCAGGGTTGAAATATGATTCTCTCTCTGTTTACTATGGTGCTATCCTCAGATAATAGCATTGTTTGCTTTCGCCGAAAAGCCTATTTGAATTCTGACATGTTGGCTGGATTCACAACCAGTGTAGCTTTGGTATTTGGTATCTTTCATGTGTGATTCAATGAAAGTTTGATATATATAGTAATTTATTTGAATATGGCGCCCTGCATTTTCTCTGGCTTTTGGCCAAGTGAGACAGTAGCGTCCCGCCTAAACTCAGATTTTTGGATATAAATATGAACTTTACCGAACGAAACATACATGTATTGTGTAACATGAAGTCCTATGAGTGTCATCTGATGAAGATCATCAAAGGTTAGTGATTCATTTTATCTCTATTTCTGCTTTTTGTTACTCCTCTCTTTGGCTGGAAAAATGGCTGTGTTTTTTCTGTGACCTGGCTCATACCTAACATAATCGTTTGGTGTGCTTTCATCGTAAAACCTTTTTGAAATCAGACACTTTGGCTGGATTTACAACAAGTGTAGCTTTAAAATGGTGTAAAATACTTGTATGTTTGAGGAATTTAAATTTTGGGATGTCTGTTGTTTTGTATTTGGTGCCCTGCAGTTTCACTGGCTGTTGATGAGGTGGAACGCTACCGTCCCACATACCCTAGAGAGGTTAAATGAAGGTGAAATAAAAATAAATAAATACATTTACTAAAGTGTAAGTCTTGAAACCTGTCTTGGTCATTACTGGTCATTACTGAGCTGTTTGTCGTTTAGTCAGTATTGTACCTCGAGATGATTTCAACCATTTGAAAAAATCACTCTATATCCTACTGCATGTGGTACTCAACAATAGGTAACAGGTCAAAGGTCATACATACAGAAGTTATTAGAGTTACTCAACAATAGGTCATGGGTCATTTATACCGTAACTATTACAGCTACTCAAGCATAGGTCATATAGAAAGTAATTATTACAGCTAATCAACCATAGGTCATAGGTCATATAGACAGTAGTCATTACAGCTACTCAACCATAGGTCATAGGTCATATAGACAGTAGTCATTACAGCTACTCAACCATAGGTCATAGGTCATATAGACAGTAGTTATTACAGCTACTCAACCATAGGTCATAGGTCATATAGACAGTAGTTATTACAGCTACTCAACCATAGGTCATAGGTCATATAGACAGTAGTTATTACAGCTACTCAACCATAGGTCATATAGACAGTAGTTATTACAGCTACTCCACCATTGGTCATAGGTCATATAGACAGTAGTTATTACAGCTACTCAACCATAGGTCATAGGTCATATAGACAGTAGTTATTACAGCTACTCAACCATAGGTCATAGGTCATATAGACAGTAGTTATTACAGCTACTCAACCATAGGTCATAGGTCATATAGACAGTAGTCATTACAGCTACTCAACCATAGGTCTTAGGTCATATAGACAGTAGTCATTACAGCTATTCAACCATAGGTCATAGGTCATATAGACAGTAATTATTACAGCTACTCAACCATAGGTCTTATAGACAGTAGTCATTACAGCTACTCAACTATAGGTCATAGGTCATAGACAGTAGTCATTACAGCTACTCAACCATAGGTCATAGGTCATATAGACAGTAGTTATTACAGCTACTCAACCATAGGTCATAGGTCATATAGACAGTGCTTATTACAGCTACTCAACCATAGGTCATAGGTCATATAGAGAGTACTTATTACAGCTACTCAACCATAGGTCATAGGTCATATAGACAGTACTTATTACAGCTACTCAACCATAGGTCATAGGTCATATAGACAGTAATGATTACAGCTACTCAACCATAGGTCATAGGTCATATAGACAGTAGTTATTACAGCTACTCAACCATAGGTCATAGGTCATATAGACATTACTTATTACAGCTACTCAACCATAGGTCATAGGTCATATAGACAGTACTTATTACAGCTACTCAACCATAGGTCATAGGTCATATAGACAGTACTTATTACAGCTACTCAACCATAGGTCATAGGTCATATAGACAGTACTTATTACAGCTACTCAACCATAGGTCATATAGACAGTAATGATTACAGCTACTCAACCATAGGTCATAGGTCATATAGACAGTAGTTATTACAGCTACTCAACCATAGGTCATAGGTCATATAGACAGTAGTCATTACAGCTACTCAACCATAGGTCATAGGTCATATAGACAGTACTTATTACAGCTACTCAACCATAGGTCATAGGTCATATAGACATTACTTATTACAGCTACTCAACCATAGGTCATAGGTCATATAGACAGTACTTATTACAGCTACTCAACCATAGGTCATAGGTCATATAGACAGTACTTATTACAGCTACTCAACCATAGGTCATAGGTCATATAGACAGTACTTATTACAGCTACTCAACCATAGGTCATAGGTCATATAGACAGTAATGATTACAGCTACTCAACCATAGGTCATAGGTCATATAGACAGTAGTTATTACAGCTACTCAACCATAGGTTATTGGTCATATAGACAGTAATGATTACAGCTACTCAACCATAGGTCATAGGTCATATAGACAGTACTTATTACAGCTACTCAACCATAGGTCATAGGTCATATAGACATTACTTATTACAGCTACTCAACCATAGGTCATAGGTCATATAGACAGTACTTATTACAGCTACTCAACCATAGGTCATAGGTCATATAGACAGTACTTATTACAGCTACTCAACCATAGGTCATAGGTCATATAGACAGTACTTATTACAGCTACTCAACCATAGGTCATAGGTCATATAGACAGTAATGATTACAGCTACTCAACCATAGGTCATAGGTCATATAGACAGTAGTCATTACAGCTACTCAACCATAGGTCATAGGTCATATAGACAGTAGGTATTACAGCTACTCAACCATAGGTCATAGGTCATATAGACAGTAGTTATTACAGCTACTCAACCATAGGTCATAGGTCATATAGACAGTAGTCATTACAGCTACTCAACCATAGGTCTTATGTCATATAGACAGTAGTCATTACAGCTACTCAACCATAGGTCATAGGTCATATAGACAGTAATTATTACAGCTACTCAACCATAGGTCTTAGGTCATATAGACAGTAGTCATTACAGCTACTCAACCATAGGTCATAGGTCATATAGACAGTGCTTATTACAGCTACTCAACCATAGGTCTTAGGTCATATAGACAGTAGTCATTACAGCTACTCAACCATAGGTCATAGGTCATATAGACAATAGTCATTACAGCTACTCAACCATAGGTCATAGGTCATAGACAGTAGTTATTACAGCTACTCAACCATAGGTCATAGGTCATAGGTCATATAGACAGTAGTTATTACAGCTACTCAACCATAGGTCATAGGTCATATAGACAGTAGTCATTACAGCTACTCAACCATAGGTCATAGGTCATATAGACAGTAGTTATTACAGCTACTCAACCATAGGTCATAGGTCATATAGACAGTAGTTATTACAGCTACTCAACCATAGGTCATAGGTCATATAGACAGTAGTTATTACAGCTACTCAACCATAGGTCATAGGTCATATAGACAGTAGTTACTACAGCTACTCAACCATAGGTCATAGGTCATATAGACAGTAAGTATTACAGCTACTCAACCATAGGTCATAGGTCATATAGACAGTAGTCATTACATCTACTCAACCATAGGTCATAGGTCATAGGTCATATAGACAGTAGTTATTACAGCTACTCAACCATAGGTCATAGGTCATAGGTCATATAGACAGTAGGTATTACAGCTACTCAACCATAGGTGATAGGCCATAGGTCATATAGACAGTAGTCATTACAGCTACTCAACCATAGGTCATAGGTCATATAGACCGTAGTTATTACAGCTACTCAACCATAGGTCATAGGTCATAGACAGTAGTTACTACAGCTACTCAACCATAGGTCATAGGTCATATAGACAGTAGTCATTACAGCTACTCAACCATAGGTCATAGGTCATATAGACAGTAGTTATTACAGCTTGATGACACTTGAACTGAAACAATTTTCTTTCACCTACCCTCTTCTCTTCTCCTGTGTCGTGAAATACAACTGGTATCAGAGAGTGAAAGAGAGAGAGCTATTTCACACTGTTATCCTTTAATGGGACCTTCTCCAAACGAAAAACATCTACACACACACACAAACATCTACACACACATCCTAAAATCCTAAACAGTTCTTATTCCAACCAGAAAGTCCAAATCTCTCGATCACTGTTTTCACCAATATTTACCTGAAACCAAAAACAAATGTCTCCCCCAGCATATAGACACGGTGTCCCCTTGTTAGTTATCTAAAGATGGCAGCAACCCTGCTGTCACCTCCGCCTCACAGCTGAGGTTCCTGTCTGAAACCTGATCTCTAACGCCAGCTGTGATGCATGACAGGGGACCGGCTCTCAAATGAAACCTAGCCAATTCCCCACCTGAGCAAGCCAGGAGACTGGAAAGAAAGAGAGAAATAGAGCGTAAGAGAGAGGAAGAGAGAAAGAGATTGAGGGTAGAAAGGAGAGCGAAGGTAGAGAGAGATCCACAAAGAATTTGAAAAAAACCAAACAATTTTGATAAACTCCCATATCTACTGGGTGAAATACCACAGTGTTGCATCACAGCAGCAAGATTTGTGACCTGCTGCAACAAGGAAAGGTCAACCAGTGAAGAACAAACTGTCACACCCTGACCATAGTTTGCTTTGTATGTTTCTATGTTTTGTTTGGTCAGGGTGTGATCTGAGTGGGCATTCTATGTTGTATGTCTGGTTTGTCTATTTCTATGTGTTTGGCCTGACATGGTTCTCAATCAGAGACAGGTGTTTTGCGTTGTCTCTGATTGGGAACCATGTTTAGGTAGCCTGTTTTGTATTGTGGGTTATTGTCTATGTTATGTTGCATGTTAGCACATTGTTTATATAGCGGTCACGTTCGTCTTATTCGTTTTGTTTTGTAAGTTTGTTTCAGTGTTCTTCATTAAAGATAGAAGAATGTTGCGCTTTGGTCCGCTTCTTACGACGATCGTGACACAAACACCATTGTAAATACAACCCATATTTGTGCTTATTTATTTTCACTTTTGTACTATAACTATTTGTACATTGTTACAACACGGTAAATATACATAATATGACATTTGAAATGTCTTTATTCTTTTGGAACTTCTGTGAGTGTAGTGTTTACTGTTAATTTGTATTGTTTATTTCACTTTTGTATATTATCTATTTCACTTGCTTTGACAACTATTAACTTATGGCTGAGATCCCGTTAACGGGATCGACTTGACAACAGCCAGTGAATCCGGGATCTGGGATGGTGTGTAACGGCTTTCTTCCTGGGATGAAGGAGAGGACCAAAATGCAGCGCAGTTAGTGTTCAACATGTTTAATAAAACAATAAACAATGAACATTAACAAATAACAAAATAACAAACGTGAAAGCCGAGACAGTCCTATCTGGTGCAGAACACAAACACAGAGACAGGAAACAACCACCCACAATCCCCAACACAAAACAAGCCACCTTTATATGATTCTCAATCAGGGACAACGATTGACAGCTGTCTCTGATTGAGAACCATATTAGGCTGAACACAGAAACAGACGAACTAGACACACAACATAGAATACCCACCCCAACTCACGCCCTGACCAACTAAACACATACAAAACAACAGAAAACAGGTCAGGAACGTGACATGGTGTCTCGTGAGAAGTT
This sequence comes from Salvelinus namaycush, assembly GCF_016432855.1. Taxonomy (NCBI): domain Eukaryota; kingdom Metazoa; phylum Chordata; class Actinopteri; order Salmoniformes; family Salmonidae; genus Salvelinus; species Salvelinus namaycush. The sequence goes on from NC_052333.1 coordinate 952,022, forward strand.
AATCCAACCAAAGTGTCGGAAAGCGAAAGCACCACAAACGATTATGTTAGGTCAGAGCCAAGTCACAGAAAAACACAGCCATTTTTCCATCCAAAGAGAGGAGTCACAAAAACCAAAAGTAGAGATAAAATGAATCACTAACCTTTGATGATCTTCATCACATGACACTCATAGGACTTCACGTTACACAATACATATGTTTTGTTCGGTAAAGTTCATATTTATATCCAAAAATCTTAGTTTACATTGGCGCGTTATGTTCAGTAATGTTTTGCCTCCAAAACATCCAGTGATTTTGCAGAAAGCCACATCAATTTACAGGAAGGAAAGGAACTTTAGATAAACCTCTCCTTAACTTCTACTTGGTCACCATCCCGGATCCGGGAGCATCCTCATCAGTAAAAAAGCTGACTAGCATAGCCTAACAAGTAAATACTAGCATCTAAATATCATTAAATCACAAGTCCAAGACACCAGATGAAAGATACACATCTTGTGAATCCAGCCATCATTTCCGATTTTTTAAAATGTTTTACAGCGAAAACACTATGTATTTCTATTAGCTAACCACAATAGCAAAAGACTCAACCGCATATTTTCACCATTTTTTTACCGCATAGGTAGCTATCACAAAACCGACCAAATAGAGATATAATTAGTCACTAACCAAGAAACAACTTCATCAGATGACAGTCTTATAACATGTTATACAATAAATCTATGTTTTGTTCGAACATGTGCATATTTGAGGTATAAATCATAGTTTTACATTGCAGCTACCATAAAAAATATCACCAAAGCAGCCGGAATAATTACAGAGAGCAATGTGAAATACCTAAATACTCATCATAAAACATTTATGAAAAATACATGGTGTACAGCAAATGAAAAATAAACATCTTGTGAATCCAGCCAATATTTCAGATTTTTTAAGTGTTTTACAGCGAAAACACAATATAGCATTATATTAGCGTACCACAATAGCCAACCACACAACCGCATTCATTCACCGCAAAGGTAGCGATCGCAAAAAAACAGCAAAAGATATAAAATTATTCACTAACCTTGACAAACTTCATCAGATGACAGTCCTATAACATCATGTTACACAATACATATATGTTTTGTTCGAAAATGTGCATATTTAGCGGTACAAATCGTGGTTTTACAATGTGAATACGTAGCCAAACTGCACAAAATTATCCGGATATATTTCTGACACTCACCTAATCTAATCAAAGAACTCATCATAAACTTTACTAAAAAATACATGTTGTACAGCAAATGAAAGATACACTAGTTCTTAATGCAACCGCCGTGTTAGAATTCTAAAAATAACTTTAGTATGACATACAGCTTACGTTATAGCGAGACAGCGCCTGCAATGAGGGCGGAAAATAGAACTAAACATTTTCCACAGAAATACGAAATAACATCATAAATGGTTCCTACTTTTGCTGAGCTTCCATCAGAATCTTGTACAAGGAGTCCTTTGTCCAGAATAAATCGTTGTTTGGTTTTAGAATGTCCTCTTCTCCTGTCGAATTAGCAACCTTAGCTAGCCAAGTGGCGCGAAGATGCCCATCTTCACCAAACGCAGAGAACGGAAAACGCCAAAACTCCCGATAAACGTTCAATAATCTGATAAAACTATATTGAAAAAACATACTTTACGATGATATTATCACATGTATCAAATAAAATCAAAGCCGGAGTTATTAGACGTCTATACCGAACGCTTTTCAGAAGCCAATGCAGATGTCCTTCCCGCGCCTTGCTAGACAAAGGAAATTGGGGTCACGTCATTCCAAGAGCTCTTGTTCGACCTCAGATCAAGCTAGACACCCCATTCCACCTCCCACTGCCTGTTGACATCTAGTGGAAGGCGTATGAAGTGCATGTATATCCATAGATTTCAGGCAAATTAATAGGAAGGCCCTGGAACAGAGCCTCGATTTCAGATTTTTCACTTCCTGTCAGGAAGTTTGCTGCAAAATGAGTTCTGTTTTACTCACAGATATAATTCAAACGGTTTTAGAAACTTGAGAGTGTTTTCTATCCAATAGTAATAATAATATGCATATTGTACGATCTAGAATAGAGTACGAGGCAGTTTAATTTGGGCACGATGTTTTACAAAGTGAAAATAGCGCCCCCCTATTGACAAAAGGTTTTAACATTCCCATGCCAATAAATCCCTTAAATATTTCCAATTGATTGTTGTTTTGTCTTTCATACCATGACATGTGTCTTCTCATTCACGTTGAGACTGGTCTACTACTATTGCTGTAATATATTGTGGTTCGCATTGTTGTTGTTGTTAATGGTAATCACATTTCTACTACTATTGTTAAATGCTGTTGGTGCCAACATTATTTTATATGGATACTTTGACAATGTAAGTATTTTAACTTGCCATGTCAATAGGTCTATTGTATGGAATTAAATTGAGATACGGAGGGAGGGTAGATAAACGGAGGGAGGGTAGAGAGACGGAGGGAGAGGGTAGGTAGAGAGACGGAGGGAGAGGGTAGGTAGAGAGACGGAGGGAGAGGGTAGGTAGAGAGACGGAGGGAGAGGGTAGGTAGAGAGACGGAGGGAGAGGGTAGGTAGAGAGACGGAGGGAGAGGGTAGGTAGAGAGACGGAGGGAGAGGGTAGGTAGAGAGACGGAGGGAGAGGGTAGGTAGAGAGACGGAGGGAGGGTAGAGAGACGGAGGGAGGGTAGAAACAGAGAGACGGTAGAAACAGAAACAGAGGGAGGGTAGAGAGACAGAGAAACAGAGGGAGGATAGAGAGACAGAGAAACAGAGGGAGGGTAGAAACAGAGAAACAGAGGGAGGGTAGAGAGACAGAGAAACAGAGGGAGGGTAGAGAGTTGGTTCTCTCTCTTTTTTCTTGTTTTTTTTAGGGTTTAGATCAGCTGTAAAATGGAATATATTGTAGCTCCATCAATGAAATTGTCTGCATTACTTCCTATCCCCCATTTATTTTTAAACACCAACATTTTTATACAGTTCCAGTCAACAGTTTGGACCTTATCACCCCTCAGCATCCGTAGTGCATTTCTATTTGCCACACTAGATGGATGGAACAGTATTGAACAGCCACACTAGATGGATGGAACAGTATTGAACAGCCACACTAGATGGATGGAACAGTATTGAACAGCCAGGCTAGATGGATGGAACAGTATTGAACAGCCACACTAGATGGATGGAACAGTATTGAACAGCCAGGCTAGATGGATGGAACGGTACTGAACAGCCTCAGTAGATGGATGGAACAGTATTGAACAGCCAGGCTAGACTGATGGAACAGTATTGAACAGCCAGGCTAGACTGATGGAACAGTATTGAACAGCCACACTAGATGGATGGAACAGTATTGAACAGCCACACTAGATGGATGGAACGGTACTGAACAGCCTCACTAGATGGATAGAACAGTATTGAACAGCCAGGCTAGATGGATGGAACGGTACTGAACAGCCTCACTAGATAGATGGAACAGTATTGAACAGCCAGGCTAGATGGATGGAACAGTATTGAACAGCCAGGCTAGATGGATGGAACAGTATTGAACAGCCAGGCTAGACTGATGGAACAGTATTGAACAGCCACACTAGATGGATGGAACGGTACTGAACAGCCACACTAGATGGATGGAACGGTATTGAACAGCCACACTAGATGGATGGAACGGTACTGAACAGCCAGGCTAGATGGATGGAACGGTACTGAACAGCCTCACTAGATAGATGGAACAGTATTGAACAGCCAGGCTAGATGGATGGAACAGTATTGAACAGCCAGGCTAGACTGATGGAACAGTATTGAACAGCCTCACTAGATGGATGGAACAGTATTGAACAGCCAGGCTAGATGGATGGAACAGTATTGAACAGCCAGGCTAGATGGATGGAACAGTATTGAACAGCCAGGCTAGATGGATGGAACAGTATTGAACAGCCAGGCTAGACTGATGGAACAGTATTGAACAGCCTCACTAGATGGATGGAACAGTATTGAACAGCCAGGCTAGATGGATGGAACAGTATTGAACAGCCAGGCTAGATGGATGGAACAGTATTGAACAGCCAGGCTAGATGGATGGAACATTATTGAACAGCCAGACTAGATGGATGGAACAGTATTGAACAGCCAGACTAGATGGATGGAACAGTATTGAACAGCCAGGTTTGATGGATGGAACAGTATTGAACAGCCAGACTAGATGGATGGAACAGTATTGAACAGCCAGACTAGATGGATGGAACAGTGTTGAACAGCCTCACTAGATGGATGGAACAGTATTGAACAGCCACAATAGATGGATGGAACAGTATTGAACAGCCACACTAGATGGATGGAACAGTATTGAACAGCCACACTAGATGGATGGAACAGTATTGAACAGCCACACTAGATGGATGGAACAGTGTTGAACAGCCACACTAGATGGATGGAACAGTATTGAACAGCCAGGCTAGATGGATGGAACAGTATTGAACAGCCAGGCTAGATGGATGGAACAGTATTGAACAGCCAGGCTAGATGGATGGAACAGTATTGAACAGCCACACTAGATGGATGGAACAGTATTGAACAGCCAGGCTAGATGGATGGAACAGTATTGAACAGCCACACTAGATGGATGGAACAGTGTTGAACAGCCAGGTTTGATGGATGGAACAGTATTGAACAGCCAGGCTAGATGGAAGGAACAGTATTGAACAGCCAGACTAGATGGATGGAACAGTGTTGAACAGCCACACTAGATGGATGGAACAGTATTGAACAGCCACACTAGATGGATGGAACAGTATTGAACAGCCAGGCTAGATGGATGGAACAGTATTGAACAGCCACACTAGATGGATGGAACAGTATTGGACAGCCAGACTAGATTGATGGAACAGTATTGAACAGCCAGACTAGATGGATGGAACAGTATTGAACAGCCACACTAGATGGATGGAACAGTATTGAACAGCCACACTAGATGGATGGAACAGTATTGAACAGCCACACTAGATGGATGGAACAGTATTGAACAGCCAGGCTAGATGGATGGAACACTATTGAACAGCCAGGCTAGATGGATGGAACAGTGTTGAACAGCCAGGCTAGATGGATGGAACAGTATTGAACAGCCAGACTAGATGGATGGAACAGTATTGAACAGCCAGGCTAGATGGATGGAACAGTATTGAACAGCCAGACTAGATGGATGGAACATTATTGAACAGCCACGCTAGATGAATGGAACAGTGTTGAACAGCCAGGCTAGATGGATGGAACAGTATTGAACAGCCAGGCTAGATGGATGGAACAGTATTGAACAGCCAGGCTAGATGGATGGAACAGTATTGAACAGCCAGGCTAGATGGATGGAACAGTATTGAACAGCCAGACTAGATGGATGGAACATTATTGAACAGCCAGGCTAGATGGATGGAACAGTATTGAACAGCCAGACTAGATGGATGGAACAGTATTGAACAGCCAGGCTAGATGGATGGAACAGTATTGAACAGCCAGGCTAGATGGATGGAACAGTATTGAACAGCCAGACTAGATGGATGGAACAGTATTGAACAGCCAGACTAGATGGATGGAACAGTATTGAACAGCCAGGCTAGATGGATGGAACAGTATTGAACAGCCAGGCTAGATGGATGGAACAGTATTGAACAGCCAGGCTAGATGGATGGAACAGTGTTGAACAGCCACACTAGATGGATGGAACAGTATTGAACAGCCAGACTAGATGGATGGAACAGTATTGAACAGCCAGACTAGATGGATGGAACAGTATTGAACAGCCAGGCTAGATGGATGGAACAGTATTGAACAGCCAGGCTAGATGGATGGAACAGTATTGAACAGCCAGGCTAGATGGATGGAACAGTATTGAACAGCCAGACTAGATGGATGGAACAGTATTGAACAGCCAGGCTAGATGGATGGAACAGTATTGAACAGCCAGGCTAGATGGATGGAACAGTATTGAACAGCCAGGCTAGATGGATGGAACAGTATTGAACAGCCACACTAGATGGATGGAACATTATTGAACAGCCAGGCTAGATGGATGGAACAGTATTGAACAGCCAGGCTAGATGGATGGAACGGTACTGAACAGCCTCACTAGATGGATGGAACAGTATTGAACAGCCAGGCTAGTTGGATGGAACAGTATTGAACAGCTAGGTTTGATGGATGGAACAGTATTGAACAGCCAGGTTTGATGGATGGAACAGTATTGAACAGCCAGGCTAGTTGGATGGAACAGTATTGAACAGCCAGGTTTGATGGAAGGAACAGTATTGAACAGCCACACTAGATGGATGGAACAGTATTGAACAGCCACACTAGTTGAATGGAACAGTATTGAACAGCCACACTAGATGGATGGAACAGTATTGAACAGCCACACTAGATGGATGGAACAGTATTGAACAGCCACACTAGATGGATGGAACAGTATTGAACAGCCAGACAAGATGGATGGAACAGTATTGAACAGCCAGACAAGATGGATGGAACAGTATTGAACAGCCACACTAGATGGATGGAACAGTATTGAACAGCCACACTAGATGGATGGAACAGTATTGAACAGCCAGGCTAGATGGATGGAACAGTATTGAACATCCACACTAGTTGGATGGAACAGTATTGAACAGCCAGGCTAGATGGATGGAACAGTATTGAACAGCCACACTAGATGGATGGAACAGTATTGAACAGCCACACTAGAAGGATGGAACAGTATTGAACAGCCACACTAGATGGATGGAACAGTATTGAACAGCCAGGCTAGATGGATGGAACAGTATTGAACAGCCACACTAGATGGATGGAACAGTATTGAACATCCACACTAGATGGATGGAACAGTATTGAACAGCCAGGCTAGATGGATGGAACAGTATTGAACAGCCACACTAGAAGGATGGAACAGTATTGAACAGCCACACTAGATGGATGGAACAGTATTGAACATCCACACTAGATGGATGGAACAGTATTGAACAGCCAGGCTAGATGGATGGAAGAGTATTGAACAGCCTCACTAGATGGATGGAACAGTATTGAACAGCCTCACTAGATGGATGGAACAGTATTGAACAGCCACACTAGATGGATGGAACAGTATTGAACAGCCACACTAGATGGATGGAACAGTATTGAACAGCCAGGCTAGATGGATGGAACAGTATTGAACAGCCACACTAGATGGATGGAACAGTATTGAACATCCACACTAGATGGATGGAACAGTATTGAACAGCCACACTAGAAGGATGGAACAGTATTGAACATTGTAGATAAACAGATCTAATGGCTGAGGTAGTTTAGGGTTAACCAGGTTAATTTGGTCTTTACCAGCGTACAGTAAAATACTGTTGTTTTTGTGTAGACACTGAAAAGATAATAACAGGGGCACGCATGACGTTAAAACACCGTACCATGTGTATCACGCTAATAAAAACAAAACAACAAAACAGCCATTTGGAAGCACATCATATTTCTGTCTTTGTTCCTTCTGTGCAGACAGAGGTTAAATTACACACACGCTTGTCCTGGAGAGAGGTTGTTTGATAATGGAGGGCATGCGGGAAGCTGGCTAGGTCTTGGTACGCAGCACGTTTTAATAACTCATTACAATCCCACAGCAGATGGCGGCTTCACACTGTTGCCGAGTGATTTGGCAAGCCGCCCATCCACTCCACAGTGTTGTCAGTAACGTATTATTGGCACAAAGGGTAAAGTGTTTCATTTAGTGTGAAAAGGCCCCCGTTTTTGGCCACTGTACAGGATGGGTGGATACAGGCAGCCCAACCTGTTACAGCTTATGACCACAGTGTAGTAGATACTGTATATGGGAATCAGCCAACTCAGTTTGAGATGCGTACTAGCACTATTTTGGATCCAAACGGCAGTTACCATCCAAAGACAACGTACTGTGAATTAGAATGATATTGATGCCGTCAAGATAGAAGAAAGAATCAGAAGTATGAAAGTTTCTGTCGCTCTGTTTCTCTCTCTCTCTCTCTGTCTCTCTCTCTCTGTCTGTCTCTGTCTGTCTCTCTCTCTCTCTCTCTCTGTCTGTCTGTCTGTCTCTCTGTCTCTCTCTCTGTCGCTCTCTCTCTGTCGCTCTCTCTCTGTCTCTCTCTCTCTGTCTGTCTCTCTCTCTCTCTCTCTGTCTGTCTCTGTCTGTCTCTCTCTCCCTCTCTCTGTCTCTGTCTCTCTGTCTCTCTGTCTCTCTGTCTCTCTGTCTCTCTGTCTCTCTGTCTGTCTGTCTCTGTCTCTGTCTCTGTCTCTGTCTCTGTCTCTGTCTCTGTCTCTCTCACTGTCTCTCTCACTGTCTCTCTCACTGTCTCTCTCACTGTCTCTCTCTCTGTCTCTCTCTCTGTCTCTCTCTCTGTCTCTCTCTCTGTCGCTCTCTCTCTGTCGCTCTCTCTCTGTCGCTCTCTCTCTGTCGCTCTCTCTCTGTCGCTCTCTCTCTGTCGCTCTCTCTCTGTCGCTCTCTCTCTGTCGCTCTCTCTCTGTCGCTCTCTCTCTGTCGCTCTCTCTCTGTCTCTCTCTCTCTGTCTCTCTCTCTCTGTCTCTCTCTCTCTGTCTGTCTCTCTCTGTCTGTCTCTGTGGCTCTCTCTGTCTCTCTCTGTCTCTCGCTCTCTCTGTCTTTTGATTGAAAACTGTGAGATTGATAGTCCCAATCGTGTTACACTTTCCACCTCTCACATTTTCTCAGACAATTCTATTTCTCTCCCTCTGTCCGTCCACCTATAGCTGTCAATAAGATATGAGTCAGCCCAGGGGCTCTGTATAATGAGTCAGCCCGGGGGCTCTGTGTAATGAGTCAGCCCGGGGGCTCTGTGTAATGAGTCAGCCCGGGGGCTCTGTGTAATGAGTCAGCCCGGGGGCTCTGTGTAATGAGTCAGCCCAGGGGCTCTGTGTAATGAGTCAGCCCAGGGGCTCTGTGTAATGAGTCAGCCCAGGGGCTCTGTGTAATGAGTCAGCCCAGGGGCTCTGTGTAATGAGTCAGCCCAGGGGCTCTGTGTAATGAGTCAGCCCAGGGGCTCTGTGTAATGAGTCAGCCCAGGGGCTCTGTGTAATGAGTCAGCCCTGGGGCTCTGTGTAATGAGTCAGCCCTGGGGCTCTGTGTAATGAGTCAGCCCTGGGGCTCTGTGTAATGAGTCAGCCCTGGGGCTCTGTGTAATGAGTCAGCCCTGGGGCTCTGTGTAATGAGTCAGCCCTGGGGCTCTGTGTAATGAGTCAGCCCTGGGGCTCTGTGTAATGAGTCAGCCCTGGGGCTCTGTGTAATGAGTCAGCCCTGGGGCTCTGTGTAATAAGTCAGCCCAGGGGCTTTGTTTAGATTAATTCCGTCGATATATATCCAAAATGTCCATTTATTTTGCGCGTTTGATCCAGAAAAACACAGGTTCCAACTTGCTCAAACGTGACGACAAAATATCTCAAAGGTTACCTGTAAACTTTGCAAAAAAAATTCAAGCTACTTTTGTAATATAACTTTAGGTATTTTTTTTACGTTAATAATCGATAAAATTGAAGACGGGATGATCTGTGTTCAATACAGGATTAAAACGAAATGTAGCATGCCTTTTGTACATGCACTTCAATCAAACACGACACCTGGAGTGACTCGACTTCAAGATGGACGTATTTCTTCATTACACAAAGGAATAACCTCAACGTATTTCTCAAGACTGTTGACATCCAGTGGAAGCCGTAGGAACTGCAAGCAATTCGCTTAGAAATCTGGTTTCCCTTTGAAAAATCATTGAAAAGACACTGACCTCAAAAAAAAAAAATCTGAATAGTTTGTCCTCGGGGTTTTGCCTGCTAAATAAGTTCTGTTATACTCACAGACATGATTCAAACAGTTTTATGAACTTCAGAGTGTTTTCTATCCAAATCTACTAATAATTTGCATATCTTATCTCCTGGGGATGAGTAGCTGGCAGTTGAATTTGGGTATGCTTTTCATCCAAATGTGAAAATACTGCCCCCTATCCCAAACAAGTTAACACAGTCTCCAAAGAAGGGTCAGGTGTATACAGAATGGTGTCTTCTGCGTAGAGGTGGATCAGAGAATCACCAGCAGCCAGAGCTACATCATTGATATATACAGAGAAAAGAGTCGGCCCGAGAATTGAACCCTGTGGCACCCCCATAGAGACTGACAGAGGCCCGGACAACAGGCCCTCCGTTTTGACACACTGAACTCTATCTGAGAAGTAGTTGGTAAACCAGGCGAGGAAGTCATTTGAGATTCCAAGGCTATAGAGTCTGCCGATAAGAATGCGGTGATTGACAGAGTCGAAAGCCTTAGCCAGGTCGATGAATCCGGCTGCACAGTAATGTCTCTTATCAATGGCGGTTATGATATTGTTTAGGACTTTGAGCGTGGCTGAGGTGCATCCATGACCAGCTCGGAAACCAGATTGCATAGCGGAGAAGGTACGGTGGGATTTGAAATGGTCGGTGATCTGTTTGTTAATGCAACCGCCGTGTTAGATTTTTAAAAATAACTTTACCATAACAAACAGCTTGCGTTATTACGAGACATCGCTCACCAAAACGGCGGAGAATAGGAATCAACATTTTCCACAGAAATACGAAATAACATCATAAATTGTTCTTACTTTTGCTGAGCTTCCATCAGAATGTTGTACAAGGAGTCCTAGGTCCAGAATAAATCGTTGTTTGGTTTTAGAATGGCCTTTTCTTCTGTCGAATTCGCGCCACAATGCTAGCCAAGGTTGATAACGTTCCCATCTTCTCTCGACGCAAAGAACGGAAAACTCCAAAAGTCCCAATAAACGTTGAATAAACTGATAAAACTCGGTTGAAAAAACCTACTTTACGATGTTATTATCACATGTATCAAATACAATCAGAGCCGGAGATATTCACCGTGTAAACCGAACGCTTATCAGAAGACAATGTCGAGGTACTTCGCGCGCCTTGGTAGACAAAGAAAATTCCTGACCTGCCACACCAAAAGCTCTCAATCGACCTCAGATCAAGCTAAACACCCCATTCCACCTTCCACTGCCTGTTGACATCTAGTGGAAGGCGTATGAAGTGCATGCATATCGATAAATATAAGGCAATTGAATAGGCAGGCCCTGAAACAGAGCCTCGTTTTCAGATTTTTCACTTCCTGCATGGAAGTTTGCTGCAAAATGAGTTCTGTTTTACTCACAGACATAATTCAAACAGTTTTAGAAACTTCTGAGTGTTTTCTATCCAATAGTAATAATAATATGCATATTGTATGATCTAGAAAAGAGTACGAGGCCGTTTCATTTGGGCACGATTTTTTCCAAAGTGAAAACAGCGCCCCCCTATTGACAAGAAGTTAACTTGTCTTTCAAAAGTTCTTGAAAATCAGGGCAGGATAGATATAGGCCTGTAACAGTTTGGGTCTATAGTGTCTCCCCTTTGAAGAGGGGGATGACCGTGGCAGCTTTCCAATCCTTGAGGATCTCAGACGATACGAAAGAGAGGTTGAACAGGCTAGTAATAAGGGTTGCCAAAATTTCGGTGGATAATTTTAGAAAGAGGTTCCAGATTGTCTAGCCCGGCTGATTTGTAGGGGTCCAGATTTTACAGATCTTTCTGAACATCAGCTGTTTGGATTTGGGTGAAGGAAATGCGGGGGGGCTTGAGCAAGTTGCTGAAGGGGGTGCTGAGATGTTGGCCGGGGTAGCCAGGTGGAAAGCATGGCTAGCCGTATAATTTTTTGGGTTGAAATTGTCGATTATTGTAGGTTTATCGGTGGTGACAGTGTTTCCTATCCTCAGTGCAGTGGGCAGCAGGGAGGAGGTGCTCTTATTCTCCATGGACTTTACAGTGTCACAGAACTTTTTGGAATTAGTGCTACAGGAAACACATTTGTTTGATAAAGCAAGCCTTAGCTTTCCTAACTGAATGATTGGTTCCTGACTTCCCTGAAAGTTGATGCCTGAGGCCTTCTGCTACAGCCTGGTGAGGAAAGTAGTAAAGGACTGCTGCCTCGTTAGGCTGGACCAACAGAAAACATCACAGTAAAGGACTGCTGCCTCGTTAGGCAGGACCAAGAGAAACATCACAGTAAAGGACTGCTGCCTCGTTAGGTAGGACCAAGAGAAAACATCCCAGTAAAGGACTGCTGCCTCGTTAGGCTGGACCAAGAGAAAACATCACAGTAAAGGACTGCTGCCTCGTTAGGTAGGACCAAGAGAAAACATCACAGTAAAGGACTGCTGCCTCGTTAGGCAGGACCAAGAGAACACATCACAGTAAAGGACTGCTGCCTCGTTAGGTAGGACCAAGAGAACACATCAATAACAAGACATGGGGTTTAGATCAGCTAATATTGCAAATAGATTGTTGCTTCCATAAATGTAATTGTCTGAATACTTCCAATCCCCCATATTTTTTTTTGCATATATACATAAATACATATACACATAAATACATACACAAATAAATACACATAAATACACATTAATACATACACTCATATACATACACACATAAATACATACGCACATAAATACATATACACATTTCCTGTAATCCCTTTCAACCCTACCACACCTCCCCCAATTGGAGCAAACTAGGGAACAACAACACTTAGACCTGTATTTCCAGTTTATACATACTATATATATTTTATGGGACACAGTCTATTTTACAATAATTTTAATTTGCTTGTTTTTACTCCTGTCCTTCCTCTAACCTCAACCTCTCCCATCTATTTCTGATGTCCATCCAGTTTGATTTCTATTTGCCTTTATCTTTCCAACTGTGTTCATTCACAAAAGTTCTTAGCCTAGTTTAGCTTAGTTATGCGTTTTACGGACACAGTATGTTTTACATTAGTTATCTTGTTGTTATTAGTTGTTATTAGACCCATCCTTCAGCTCCAATCAACTTCTCCCATCTATATCTTAACACCATCCATATTGGATATCTATTTGCCATATATTTTTGCACTGTGATGTTTCACAAAAGTACTGAACCTTTCTATTCTAATACTGAACAGATTGTAAATTGAAAATATTTTTTTGTTGCTTAAATAATTATTATATTATTGATCGATTGACAATGACTTTTCAGATCACCCAGTAGTGCTATCTGCAGGGTGAGCTCCAGGTAAATATTTCAATTCTTAAGCCATTCCTGGACCTGTGATCAAAATGGACATATGGACAGTACCAAAACAAATGATATAATTATTCTGCCTCTTTGCAGCAAAATCTGCAGAGCTGGGAAGGTTGTATCCCCCATATATAAAGAACATTCTATTGGTTGCAATAATATTGTGCAATTTGAATTGAAACATTTAAAGTTTTGAATCTGGTGTCGTTTTGCGTATCAGTTCATAAACCATGTGCCATGGAAACGGGATGTCAATAATCTCTTCCCAACTATTTTGCAATCTATATGGCAGTGCTGTCAATTTTTTGGTCCTTAAATAAAACTGATAAACTTTTTATTTATCACAACTTTCTTTAACCAATATTGGTCTTTAATTAGGGATAGGGAGCAGTATTCGGTATTTTGGAAGACTGAGGTGCCCAGAGTAAACTGCCTGTTACTCAGGCCCAGAAGCTAGGATATGCATAAAATTAGATTTGGATAGAAAACACTCTAAAGTTTCTAAAACTGTTAAGATAATGTCTGTGTATAACAGAACTGATTTGGCAGGCGAAACCCAGAGGACAATCCATCCAGGAATTTTGTTTTTGAGGTCATTGGATTTTCCAAATATTTTCTATGAAGAAGCCAAATTATTAGGACCCAGATTGCAGTTCCTTTGGCTTCCACTAGATGTCAACAGTCTTTAGAAATCGTTCTATGTTTTTTTTTTTAAATGAAGAAGTATTCGTATTCTTTCTAAGTGTCACTCAGGTGGACTCTAGTCTGTCGGTGCGCGTGAATGAGAGCGCGTTCCGTGATGTTTTTCTCCAGTATTGGAAACAGTTTATTCGTCTTAAATTTAATCGATTATTTACATTTTAGGGTACCTAAGGTTGGATTAGAAACGTTGCTTGAAATGTTTGGACCAAGTTTACAGGTAACTTATTAGATCCTTTGTAGGCATGTTGGGCGAGTTGGAACCAGTGTATTTCTGAATCAAATGCGCCAAATAAACTGACTTTGTTGGGATATATGAAGGACTTTATTGAACAAAACAACCATTCCTTGTGTAGCTGGGACCCTTTGGATTGCAAAAAGATGAAGATCTTCAAAGGTAAGCGATTTATTTTATCGCTATTTCTGACTTTCGCGATGCATCTGTTTGGTTGGAAAATGTTGTTCATGCTTTTTTATGCGGGGCGCTGTCCTCAGATAATCGCATGGTATGCTTTTGCCGTAAAGCCTTTTTGAAATCTGACAAAGCGGCTGGATTAACAAGAAGTTAATCTTTAAACCGAATGTTCATTATGACTATTTCTGTATTTTGAATTTGGCGCTCTGCAATTTCAACGGATGTTGTCGAGGTGGGTCGCTAGCGGAATGCCTGCACCAGAAAGGTTAATGCAGGGCCAACAGACTAGTTCCCTATTTTTTCCGCTTCCTCTTGCCTCTTCCATTTTAGCAGTAATACTGCAATTAGTTGGTTGTGATTTTGGGTAGAGCAGACATTTCCATATGTTTGTTGTTAGCTGCTTGTGTGACATAACTCCACCAGTCCTATGTATGATATCATTTACGAAGATGATAACTATTTTTTGTATTACATTTTTGTATTACATTTTTTTAAATAAATTAGTAAATTTCAGTTTTAAAACAATATTTGCTGTATTATTTGTTCTGTCTTTTCTGGTTGAAAACATTTAAATTGCAACCAACTTTCTACGTCTTGTTTTAAAAAGAGCGATATTTGGGGGATGGTTTTCTTTTCAAATAACTGAAAGTGAGAGATTATAATCTGAATAAAGGGAGAGGTTGTAATCTGAATAAAGGGAGAGGTTGTAATCTGAATAAAGGGAGAGGTTGTAATCTGAATAAAGGGAGAGGTTGTAATCTGAATAAAGGGAGAGGTTGTAATCTGAATAAAGGGAGAGGTTGTAATCTGAATAAAGGGAGAGGTTGTAATCTGAATAAAGGGAGAGGTTGTGATCTGAATAAAGGGAGAGGTTGTGATCTGAATAAAGGGAGAGGTTGTGATCTGAATAAAGGGAGAGGTTGTGATCTGAATAAAGGGAGAGGTTGTGATCTGAATAAAGGGAGAGGTTGTGATCTGAATAAAAGGAGAGGTTGTGATCTGAATAAAGGGAGAGGTTGTGATCTGAATAAAGGGAGAGGTTGTAATCTGAATAAAGGGAGAGGTTGTAATCTGAATAAAGGGAGAGGTTGTAATCTGAATAAAGGGAAAAAGGCCATTCTTGAACATAGGGCGAGACATTCTTACTGATCTGGCAGAGAACCAGTTCGGATTTTAGTATAACTTTTGTATGACTGAGGCCTTTAGTGAGAGGTCTAATTCTTTAATATGTAATAATTTCTGCCCTCCTAATACATATTCATTATATAAATAGGCCCTTTTAACTTTGTCTGGTTTGCCGTTCCAAATAAAATGCTTTAAAAATATATAGAATTTACAAAACTGTTCACCAGGTATAGGCAAGACCGTAAACTGGGACTAGTGTTAATCTCTCCCTATCTCTCTCTCTGTCTCTCTCTCTGTCTCTCTCTCTGTCTCTCTCTCTGTCTCTGTCTCTCTCTCTGTCTCTCTCTCTCTCTCTCTCTGTCTCTCTCTCTGTCTCTCTGTCTCTCTGTCTCTCTCTTCAAAGGTAAGCGATTTATTTTATCGCTATTTCTGACTTTCGTGATGCATCTGTTTGGTTGGAAAATGTTTTTCATGCTTTTGTATGCGGGGCGCTGTCCTCTGATAATCGCATGGTATGCATGGCATGGCATGGTATTCTCTCTCTCTCTCTCTCTCTCTCTCTGTCTCTCTGTCTCTCTGTCTCTCTGTCTCTCTGTCTCTGTCTCTGTCTCTCTGTCTCTGTCTCTCTGTCTCTCTGTCTCTGTGTCTCTGTGTCTCTCTGTCTCTGTGTCTCTGTGTCTCTGTGTCTCTGTGTCTCTCTGTCTCTGTGTCTCTGTGTCTCTCTGTCTCTGTGTCTCTGTGTCTCTCTGTCTCTGTGTCTCTCTGTCTCTGTGTCTCTCTCTGTCTCTCTCTGTCTCTCTCTGTGTCTCTCTCTGTGTCTCTGTGTCTCTCTCTCTCTGTGTCTCTCTCTCTCTCTCTCTGTGTCTCTGTGTCTCTCTCTCTCTCTCTCTGTGTCTCTGTGTCTCTCTCTCTCTCTCTGTGTCTCTCTCTGTGTCTCTGTGTCTCTCTCTCTCTCTCTCTGTGTCTCTCTCTCTCTCTCTGTGTCTCTCTCTCTCTCTCTGTGTCTCTCTCTCTCTCTCTGTGTCTCTCTCTCTCTCTCTGTGTCTCTCTCTCTCTCTCTCTGTGTCTCTCTCTCTCTCTCTGTGTCTCTCTCTCTCTCTCTGTGTCTCTCTCTGTGTCTCTCTCTCTGTGTCTGTCTCTGTCTCTGTCTCTGTCTCTTTCACTTTCACTTTCACTTTCTCCATCCATCTCTCTCTCTCTTTCACTTTCTCCATCCATATCTCTCTCTCTCTCTCTCTGTCTCTGTCGCTCTCTCCTTCCTTAAGCAGGTATGTGAGACTAATACCCAACACTTCACTGTGTCTGGGCCAAGAAATAAGATTATCCATCACCCATCCAAGAAGTCTTCTTTGTCCCTGAGTATCTGTCCTTGTTATGGATATGTTTCAGGGCTAGAGGATAGGGTGGTACCACTCTGTTCTGTTCTACTAAGTTCTACTCTAGAGGGTAGGGTGGTACCACTCTGTTCTGTTCTACTAAGTTCTACTCTAGAGGGCAGTGTGGTACCACTCTGTTCTGTTCTACTAAGTTCTGCTCTAGAGGGCAGTGTGGTACCACTCTGTTCTGTTCTACTAAGTTCTGCTCTAGAGGGCAGTGTGGTACCACTCTGTTCGGTTCTACTAAGTTCTACTCTAGAGGATAGTGTGGTACCACTCTGTTCCGTTCTACTAAGTTCTAGTCTAGAGGATAGTGTGGTACCACTCTGTTCTGTTCTACTAAGTTCTGCTCTAGAGGGCAGTGTGGTACCACTCTGTTCCGTTCTACTAAGTTCTGCGCTGAGTTGTTCTGTGTTCAGACAAGTTGTTGTCTACAACAGAACCCTACAACAACTGCAGGGCTCTCCTGAGTATTTATTTTATTTTTCATTTATTTCACCTTTATTTAACCAGGTAGGCTAGTTGAGAGAAAGTTCTCTTTTACAACTGCGACCTGGCCAAGATAAAGCAGTGAGACAAAAACACAGAGTTACACATATTATTATTATTATAGAATTAACAAACGTACTGTCAATAACAGAATAGAACATTTGAATACAGTGTGTGCAAATTAAGTAAGGAGGTAAGGCAATAAATAGGCCATAGTGACAAAGTAATTACAATTTAGCAATTAACACTGGAGTGATAGATGTGCAGATGAGGATGTGCAAGTAGAAATACTGGTGTGCAAAAGAGCAGAAAAACAAAATCAAATGTGGGGATGAGGTAGGTAGTTGGTTGGATGGGCTATTTACAGATGGGCTGTGTAAAATGCTCTGACTGCTGATGTTTAAAGTTAGTGAGGGAGTTATACGTCTCCAACTTTTTGGCAATTCGTTCCAGTAATTGGCAGCAGAGAACTAGAAGGAAAGGTGGCCAAAGGGGGTGTTGGCTTTGTGGATGACCAGTGAAATATACCTGCTGGAGCCCATGCAACGGGTGGGTGTTGCTATGGTGACCAGTGAGCTGAGATAAGGTGGGGCTTTACCTAGCAAAGACTTATAGATTACCTGGAGCCAGTGGGTTTGGTGACGAATATGTGGCGAGGACCAGCCAACGAGAGCATACAGGTCGCAGTGGTGGGTAGTATATGGGGCTTTGGTGACAAAACGGATGGCACTGTGACAGACTACATCCAATTTGCTGAGTAAAGTGTTGGAGGCTGTTTTGTAAATTACATCGCCGAAGTCAAGGATCGGTAGGATGGTCAGTAAGAGAGAGAGTTTAAGGAAGAGAGAGAGTTTAAGTAAGAGAGAGTTCAATTAAGAGAGAGAGAGAGTTTAAGTGAGAGTTTAACTACCCATCCCGGATCTGGGATATTTGTCATCAGAAACCCTGACTAGCATAGCGTAGCCTAGCGCGAACGGTATATAATAAAATATAATTTCATGAAATCACAAGTGCAATATTGCAAAACACAGTTTAGCCTTTTGTTAATCCATCTGTCGTCTCAGTTTTTGAAATTATGCTTTACAGCACAAGCAATACTTGCATTTGTGTAAATTTATCGATCACTCGACAAAACAATAAGAACACTTAGCGTCAGGTAACTTGGTCACGAAGATCAGAAAAGCAATCAAATTAATCGTTTACCTTTGATGATCTTCGGATGGGTTCACTCACGAGACTCCCAGTTAGACAGCAAATATTCCTTTTGTTCCATAAATATATTTTTAAATAAATAAATGTATTTTCCAAATACCTCCGTTTGTTTGCTGCGTTATGCCCAGGAATCCACCGGAAAAAGCGTTCGCGACAACGCCGGAAAAAATTCCAAATTATATCCATAATGTCCACAGAAACATGTCAAACGTTGTTTACGATCCAACTTCAGGGTGTTTTTCAAATATCTATTCGATAATATACTGCTCAAAAAAATAAAGGGCACACTAAAATAACACATCCTAGATTTGAATGAATGAAATATTCTTATTAAATACTTTTTTCTTTACATAGTTGAATGTGCTGACAACAAAATCACACAAAAATTATCAATGGAAATCAAATTTATCAACCCATGGAGGTCTGGATTTGGAGTCACACTCAAAATTAAAGTGGAAAACCACACTACAGGCTGATCCAACTTTGTTGTAATGTCCTTAAAACAAGTAAAAATGAGGCTCAGTAGTGTGTGTGGCCTCCACGTGCCTGTATGACCTCCCTACAACGCCTGGGCATGCTCCTGATGAGGTGGCGGATGGTCTCCTGAGGGATCTCCTCCCAGACCTGGACTAAAGCATCCGCCAACTGTCTGTGGACAGTCTGTGGTGCAACGTGGCGTTGGTGGATGGAGCGAGACATGATGTCCCAGATGTGCTCAATTGGATTCAGGTCTGGGGAACGGGCGGGCCAGTCCATAGCATCAATGCCTTCCTCTTGCAGGAACTGCTGACACACTCCAGCCACATGAGGTCTAGCATTGTCTTGCATTAGGAGGAACCCAGAGCCAACCGCACCAGCATATGGTCTCACAAGGGGTCTGAGGATCTCATCTCGGTACCTAATGGCAGTCAGGCTACCTCTGGCGAGCACATGGAGGGCTGTGTGGCCCCCCAAAGAAATGCCACCCCACACCATGACTGACCCACTGCCAAACCGGTCATGCTGGAGGATGTTGCAGGCAGCAGAACGTTCTCCACGGCGTCTCCAGACTGTCACGTCTGTCACATGTGCTCAGTGTGAACCTGCTTTCATCTGTGAAGAGCACAGGGCGCCAGTGGCGAATTTGCCAATCTTGGTGTTCTCTGGCAAATGCCAAACGTCCTGCACGGTGTTGGGCTGTAAGCACAATCCCCACCTGTGGACGTCGGGCCCTCATACTACCCTCATGGAGTCTGTTTCTGACCGTTTGAGCAGACACATGCACATTTGTGGCCTGCTGGAGGTCATTTTGAAGGGCTCTGGCAGTGCTCCTCCTGCTCCTCCTTGCACAAAGGCGGAGGTAGCGGTCCTGCTGCTGGGTTGTTTCCCTCCTACGGCCTCCTCCACGTCTCCTGATGTACTGGCCTGTCTCCTGGTAGCGCCTCCATGCTCTTGACACTACGCTGACAGACACAGCAAACCTTCTTACCACAGCTCACATTGATGTGCCATTCTGGATGAGCTGCACTACCTGAGCCACTTGTGTGGGTTGTAGACTCCGTCTCATGCTACCACTAGAGTGAAAGCACCGCCAGCATTCAAAAGTGACCAAAACATCAGCCAGGAAGCATAGGAACTGAGAAGTGGTCTGTGGTAACCACCTGCAGAACCACTCCTTTATTGGGGGTGTCTTGCTAATTATATATAATTTATAATTTCCACCTGTTGTCTATTCCATTTGCACAACAGCATGTGAAATTTATTGTCAATCAGTGTTGCTTCCTAAGTGGACAGTTTGATTTCACAGAAGTGTGATTGACTTGGAGTTACATTGTATTGTTAACCTGTTTGGGCTGCAGGGGCAGTATTGAGTAGCCGGATAAAAGGTGCCCATTTCAAACGGCCTTGTACTCAATTCTTGCTCGTACAATATGCATATTATTACTATTGGATAGAAAACACTCTCTAGTTTCTAAAACCGTTTGAATTATATCTGTGAGTAAAACAGAACTCATTTTGCAGCAAACTTCCTGACAGGAAGTGGAAAATCTGAAATCGATGCTCTGTTCTAGGGCCTGCCTATAAATGTCCTTGATATATATCAGTATACATGCACTTCATACGTCTTCCACTAGATGTCGACAGGCAGTGAGAGGAGAAATGGAGTGTATAACTTGATCTGGGGTCGAATAAATGCTCTTTGTATGACGTGTCACCAGTTTCCTGTTTTCTGGAGAGCGCGTGAAGGGACCTGGTTTTGCCTTCTGTACAGCTGTCGTTATAGACAACTAATATCTCCGGCTTTGATTTTATTTGATACATGTGACAATATCATCGTAAAGTATGTTTTTTCAATATAGTTTTATTAGATTATTGAAATTTTTTCGGGACGTTAGGCGTGTTGCGTTGTGTGCCTTTGTTCAGGAAGGAGAGCTTCGCGCTACTTTACTAGCTTTCCGTGCTAATTGACTGGAGAAGAGGACATTCTAAATCCAAACAACGATTGTTCCCGACAAAGGACCCCTTGTACAACATTCTGATGGAAGGTCGTCAAAAGTAGGACCCATTTTATGATGTTATTTCATATATCTGTCGAACATGTTGTACTAGTAGTTTGCGGCCAGGTTTTGGGCACGCTCTCGCCATAACGTATACTGCATATCGTAATGAAGTTATTTTTAGAATTCTAACACGGCGATTGCATTAAGAACTAGTGTATCTATCATTTCCTATACAACATGTATTTTTTAGTTATGTTTATGAATAGTTATTTGGTCAGAATATGTGAGTGTCAGAAATATCCGGACGTTGTGGGAAAAAGATGCTACGTTAGCACAATGTATAACCACTGATTTCAGCTCTAAATATGCACATTTTCGAACAAAACACAAGTGTATGTATAACCTGATGTTATAGGACTGTCATCTGATCAAAAATTATATATCTTTTGCTGGTTTGTTACGATCGCTAACTTTTGCTGCTGGGGAATGGCTTGTGTTTCTAGCTATTGTAGTAAGCTAATATAATGCTATATTGTGTTTTCGCTGTAAAACACTTAAGAAATCGGAAATATTGGCTGGAATCACAAAATGCCTGTATTTCATTTGCTGTACACCATGTATTTTTCAGAAATGTTTTATGATGAGTATTTAGGTATTTGACGTTGGTGTCTGTAATTACTCTGGCTGCTTCAGTGCCATTTCTGACAGTAGCTGTGATGGTAGCTGCAATGTAAAACTGATTTATAGCTCAAATATGCACATTTTTCAAACAAAACATAGATTTATTGAATAACATGTTATAAGACTGTCATCTGATGAAGTTGTTTCTTGGTTAGTTTGGTTGGTTCTTGGTTAGTTAGGTTGGTTTTGTGCATGCTACCTGTGCTGTGAAAAATGTCTGTCCTTTTTTGTATTTGGTGGTGAGCTAACATAAATATACGTGGTGTTTTCGCTGTAAAACATTTTAAAAATCGGACATGTTGGCTGGATTCACAAGATGTTTATCTTTCAAATGCTGTATTGGACTTGTTAATGTGTGAAAGTTAAATATTTCTAAAAAATATATTTTGAATTTCGCGCCCTGCACTTGAAGTGGCTGTTGTCATATTGTGCCCGGCTTCGGGCTTGCAGCCAGAAGAAGTTAAATAAAGTTCCCTTTATTTTTTTGAGCAGTGTATTTAAACAACCGGGACAGTTGGCTTTTCACTAGGACCGAGAGAAACAATGGCTGCCTTTCACTTTTGCGCAAAAATCACTTGGAAAGCCCCCACTTATCCACTTACGCAACGTGCCCTTTCACGCTCATTCTTCAAAATAAAAGCCTGAAACTATGTCTAAAGGCTGTTGACACCTTAGGGAAGACATAGAAAAAGAAGTCTGGTTGATATCCCTTTAAATGGGCAATAGGAATGCATGGGAACAGAGAGGTCCCAAGAACAGGGCCACTTCCTGGTTGGATTTTCCTCAGGTTTTCACCTGCAATATCAGTTCTGTTTAACTCACAGACAAAAATGTTACAGTTTTGGAAACTTCAGAGTGTTTTCTATCCTAATCTGACTGTTATAAGCATATTCTAGTTTCAGGTGCTGAGAAATAGGCAGTTTCAAATGGGTACGCCTTTTTAGCCAAAAGCAAAAACTGCGCCCCTTATGAAGAGAGAGAGTTCAATTTAGAGAGAGAGTTCAATTAACCTCTCTTGGGTACGTGAGACGTTAGCGTCCCACCTCTTCAACAGCCAGTGAAACTGCTGGGCGCCAAATTCAAATACAGAAATACTCATTGTAAGAATTCAGAAAACAAAACATATTTTACATAGGTTTAAAGATTAACTTCTTGTGAATCCAACCACGGTGTCAGATTTAAAAAATGCTTTACGGCGAAAGCATACCTTACGATTATGTGAGAACATAGCCCACTAGACAATTCATTACAAACAGTAATCAGCCAAGTAGAACAGAGTCAGAAATAGAGATAAAATTAATCCCTTACCTTTGATGATCTTCATACTCAGCAGACATTCATGTACTCAATAAATGTTCCTTTTGTTCGATAAAGTCTCTTTATATACAAAAACCTCCGTTTTGTTCGCGCGTTTTCTTCAGTAATCCACAGGCTCAAAACAGGCAGACAAAAATCCAAATTGTATCCGTAAAGTTCATAGAAACATGTCAAACGATGTTTATATTCAATCCTCAGGTTGTTTTTAGCCTAAATAATCGATAATATTTCAACCGGACAATAACGTCGTCAATTTAAAAGGTAAACAAGAATTGCTCTGTCGCGCACAGGAAAAACTCTGCGACACTTTAGCGTCCAGTCATTCCGAATGCTCTTATTCCCTCATTTTTCAGAATACAAGCCTGAAACTATTTCTAAAGACTGTTGACATCTAGTGGAAGGCATAGGAACTGCAATTTGAGTCCTAAATCAATGGATACTGTAATGGCATTGAATAGAAAACTG
>NC_052333.1:980462-1060462 GCF_016432855.1 Salvelinus namaycush
CTACTAATAATATGCATATATTAGGAACTGGGACTGAGGAGCAGGCAGTTTACTCTTGGCATGCTTTTCATCCAAACGTGAAAATGCTATCCATAAGAAGATAAGCAACATCGATTCAACTTCTATTCCATGTTGGTTCAACAAATTTCATTGAAATGAAGTGGAAACAACATTGATTCAACCAGTGGGAAGAACCTTTTTTGGAGTTGATACGTCAAGTCATCAGGATGCTGTTTCTCAAAAAAAAACACTTAGAAGTTAAAGAGGCAGGTTTGTTTTTAAGGTGAAGTACTTTGATACTACAGAAGTGAAATGTAATTCTCTATTGTAGTATAATGTCTAGGAATGCTCATGGTCTGTAGGCTATTCTCAGATTATGTCTTTCAACAAACTCCATTTTACACTGAACAAAAATATAGTTGGACCCATGAGCTGAAATAAAAGATCCAACACATGTTCCGCACAAAAAAGTTTTTAAAATAGTTTACGTCCCTGTTAGTTATTATTTGTCAAGACAATCCAGCCACCTGACAGGAATCATCAAGAAGATGATTAAATAGCTTGATAATTACACAGGTTCACCTTGTGCTGGGGACAATACAAGGCCACTCTAAAATGTGCAGTTTTGTCACAGAACACAAGTTTCGAGGGAGTATGCAATTGTCATGATGAATGCAGGAATGTCCACCAGAGCCAGATAATTGAACGTTCATTTCTCTTCCATAAGCCGCCTCCAATGTCGTTTGAGAGAATTTGGCAGTACGTCCAAATCGCCTCACAACCGCAGACAACGTGTATGGCATCGTGAGCAGTTTGCTGATGTCAACGTTGTGATGAGAGTGCCCTGTGGTGGCGGTGCGGTTATGGTATGGGGCAGACATAAACTACGGACAACGAACACAATTGCATTTTATTGCTAGCAATTTCAATGCACAGAGATACCGTGACGAGACCCTGAGGCCCATTTTGAGGCCTATATTTTTTAGGTACACTGCCTTGCAGAAGTATTCACCCACTTGGCATTTTTCCTTACCGTTAAATGCTTAATCACAAGCCCATAACCAAAAGTGCAGTTCAAGAAATAGAGCAAAGAAAATATTTACTAAATAAACTAAAGTAAAAAATAAAGTAAAAAAGTTGTCATGAGAAAGTTGTTCTCAATGTTCATAAACTGAACTTCAATTAAAATACTCTCTGTTACTAAGAATTTGTAAGGTTCTTATTAAAATGAAACAGACAGAGGCCAGTCTACCGTAGTCAGCATGTTTATTTACGAGAGCTCTGCTTATCATTTCCTGTACATTGGTGTATATCCCTCTCATTTCGTCATAACTGTCCCTCCTCCTCTAAGACAATGACAATATAGTTCACAACTCTTCTCCTTCTCATACATTGCCTGCCACCTGTTATACAATCCACTACAAGCCCAAGGTTTCTCCCCTCCCTGGGTGGGGAGACTTCCTTCCCTGTTATCAGTTCCACAGTGGTCACAAGTTGTCTGCCACAGTTCCTTGCCTGCTAACAGTCTCTCTTTCTTATGGACAAACATTATTTATCATTATACAGAGACAGGGTAGAATTCTGTTAGTTATAGTTCTACGTTAAATGTATACATGATTTAGTCATTATTCATAAAAATCATAACAAAAGTGTCATAATAAAATAACAGTACTGAGGGTGTATACCGCTACCGAGTCAAAGTGTGGGGGTGCAGGTTAGTCGAGGTAATTTGTACATGTAGGTAGGGGTAAAGTGACTATGCATAGATAATAAATAGCGAGTAGCAGCAGTGTAAAATCATACGGGGGTAGTGTCAATGTAAATAGTCCGAGTGGCCATTTTATTAATTGTTCAGCAGTCTTAGTCTTTTGGACCTAGACTTGGCACTCCAGTACCGCTTGCCGTGCGGTAGCAGAGAGAACAGTCTTGAATACGGGTGACGAGTCTTTGACAATTTTGGGCCTTCTTCTGACACGCCTATTATATAAGTCCTGGATGGCAGGAAGCTTGGCCACAGTGATGTACTGGGCAGTAGGCATTACCCTCTGTAGCGCCTTACGGTCAGATGCCAAGCAGTTGCCATAGCAGGCAGTAATGCAACCGGTCAGGATGTTCTCAATGGTGCAGCTGTACACGTTTTTGAGGATCTGGGGTCCTATGCCAAATCTTTTCAGTCTCCTGAGAGGAAAAGGTGTTGTCGTGTACTCTTCACGACTGTCTTGGTGTGTTTGGACCATGTCAGTTTTTTCGTTGATGTGGATACCTGGAGACATGAAACTCTCGACCCGCTCCACTACAACCCCGTCAATATTAATGGGTGTGTGTTTGGCCCTCCTTTTCCTGTAGTCCACAATTATCTATTTTGTCCTGCTGAGGGAGAGGTTGTTGTCCTGGCACCACACTGCCAGGTCTCTGACCTTCTCCCTATAGGCTGTCTCATCGTTGTTGGTGGTCACTACAAATGTTAAGTCGTCAGCAAAATGAATGATGGTGTTGGAGTCATGCTTGGCCATGCTATTGTGGGTGATCAGGGAGTACAGGAAGGGACTAAGCACGCACCCCTGAGGGAGTACAGGAAGGGACTAAGCACGCACCCCTGAGGGAGTACAGGAAGGGACTAAGCACACACCCCTGAGGGAGTACAGGAAGGGACTAAGCACGCACCCCTGAGGGAGTACAGGAAGGGACTAAGCACGCACCCCTGAGGGAGTACAGGAAGGGACTAAGCACGCACCCCTGAGGGAGTACAGGAAGGGACTAAGCACGCACCCCTGAGGGAGTACAGGAAGGGACTAAGCACACACCCCTGAGGGAGTACAGGAAGGGACTAAGCACGCACCCCTGAGGGAGTACAGGAAGGGACTAAGCACGCACCCCTGAGGGAGTACAGGAAGGGACTAAGCACGCACCCCTGAGGGAGTACAGGAAGGAACTAAGCACGCACCCCTGAGGGAGTACAGGAAGGAACTAAGCACGCACCCCTGAGGGAGTACAGGAAGGGACTAAGCACGCACCCCTGAGGGAGTACAGGAAGGGACTAAGCACGCACCCCTGAGGGAGTACAGGAAGGGACTAAGCACGCACCCCTGAGGGAGTACAGGAAGGGACTAAGCACGCACCCCTGAGAGAGTACAGGAAGGGACTAAGCACGCACCCCTGAGGGAGTACAGGAAGGGACTAAGCACGCACCCCTGAGGGAGTACAGGAAGGGACTAAGCACGCACCCCTGAGGGAGTACAGGAAGGGACTAAGCACGCACCCCTGAGGGAGTACAGGAAGGGACTAAGCACGCACCCCTGAGGGAGTACAGGAAGGGACTAAGCACGCACCCCTGAGGAGCCCCCATGGAGCGCGGGTGGATGTTGTTACCGTGACCAGTGAGCTGATATAAGGCGGAGCTTTACCTAGCATAGACATGTTGAGGATCAGCGTGGCAGATGTGTTGTTTCCTCACCAACTGGGGGAAGTCCAGGATCCAGTTCTAGAGGGAGGCATTTAGTCCCAGGGTCCTTAGCGTAGTGATTCACTTTGTGGGCATTATGGCGTTGAACGCTGAGCCGTAGTCATTGAACAGCATTTTCACATAGGTGTTCCTTTTGTCCAGGTAGGAAAGGTGTAGTTTGAAGTGCGATTGAGTCATCTGTGGATCTGTTGGGGCGATATTCAAATTGGATTGGGTCTAGGGTTTTTTGGTTTATGGTGTTGATGTGAGTCATGACCAGCATTTCAAAGCACTCCACGGCACCCGGGGAACAGTGGATTAACTGCCTTGTTCAGGGGCAGAACGACATATTTTTACTTTGTCAGCTCAGGGATTCAATCCAGCAACCTTTCAGTTACTGGCCCAACACTCTAACCACTAGACTACCTGCTGCCCCAGAATCATCTAGAATGTCATTGTATGCCATTGTCATTTCACTTCACTAGAACTAAGGAGCCTGAACCATAAAAAACAGCCCCAGACCATTATTCCTCCTCCACCAAACTTTACAGTTGGCACTATGCCAAACCAATATTTTGTCAGTCGGACAGCCAGATGGTGAAGCGTGATTCATAATTCCAGAGAACGTGTTTGCAATGCTCCAGAGTCCAATAGCGACATGCTTTACACAGCTCCAGCTTGTGTGGCCTACCACTTTGCTGCTGAGCCGTTGTTGCTCCTAGACGTTTCCACTTCACAATAACAGCACTTACAGTTGACCGGGGCAGCTCTAGCAGGGCAGACATTTGAAGAAACTAACTTGTTAGAAAGGTGGAATCCTATGACGGTGCCACATTTAAAGTCACTGAGCTCTTTAGTAAGGCCATTCTACTGCCACAGTTTGTCTATGGAGATTGCATGGCTGTGTACTGGATTTTATATGCCTGTCAGCAACGGGTGTAGCTGAAATAGCCGAATCCACTAATTTAAAGGGGTGTCCACGTTCTATATATAGTATATTTATGAAGAGATATCGCCCCGAATGAGAGAAAAAGCGTTCTCCCGATCCCACGTCCAACGCCAGGGTGAAATCAAATATTTTTTAAACACCGTAGGCCACAGACAAGGACTGAAATATCAGAATATAAATTAAACTACACATGTATTGGGGATAAAGGGAAACTACGACGGAGGCCTTATGTTCCCCTGTACCTTTATATCAAGGTATAATGTAGAGGTCTAATGTTCCCCTGTACCTTTATATCAAGGTATAATGAGGTCTAATGTTCCCCTGTACCTTTATATCAAGGTATAATGTAAAGGTCTAATGTTCCCCTGTACCTTTATATCAAGGTATAATGTAGAGGTCTAATGTTCCCCTGTACCTTTATATCAAGGTATAATGAGGTCTAATGGTCCCCTGTACCTCTATATCAAGGTATAATGTAGAGGTCTAATGTTCCCCTGTACCTTTATATCAAGGTATACCTCACCGAAGTGAACTTCCGGGTTGGAGCGAGTAGTCGCACTTCGCTTCGCTCCACAGGTAATATTACATTTCATTACAGTACAACGGTTTGATTTGTTTGATCTTAGCAATTTTTCTTAGCTAGCTACATAGCCGTCTTTGTATCAAAGATAATTGTGTAGTTTAGAGTAATTATCGAGGTTAGCTAGCCAGCTATTTTCGTCCTTCTAACGTAGTCAACACTGCTAGCTAGCCAACTTCTACCGACTAGCAGGACTGTAGAAACTAATAATACATTACAACGGAACGATTTGATTAGTGTAGTGTTAGCTAGCTACATAGTTGTCTTTGCTGTCTTTTTATCTAAGATAATTGTGTAGTTTAGAGTAATTATCGAGGTTAGCTAGCCAGCTATTTTCGTCGCCGCGCCACCGTTCTCCTACCTAGTCAACAACTGCTAGCTAGCTAGTCAACTTCTACCGACTAGCAGCACTGTAGAAACTAATAATACATTACAACGGAACGATTTGATTAGTGTAGTGTTAGCTAGATACATAGTTGTCTTTGCTGTCTTTGTATCTAAGATAATTGTGTAGTTTAGAGTAATTATCGA
The DNA here is from genome assembly GCF_016432855.1 of Salvelinus namaycush. Lineage (NCBI taxonomy): Eukaryota > Metazoa > Chordata > Actinopteri > Salmoniformes > Salmonidae > Salvelinus > Salvelinus namaycush. The sequence goes on from NC_052333.1 coordinate 985,965, forward strand.
GGTTATCGAGGTTACCTAGCCAGTTATCGAGGTTACCTAGCCAGCTACACTTTCAAACAAAGTCAACAACGCAGCCACTGCTAGCTAGCCTACTTCACCAGCCAGCAGTACTGTATCATTTTAATCATTTTAGTCAATAAGATTTTTGCAACGTAACCTTAACTTTCTGAACATTCGAGACGTGTAGTCCACTTGTCATTCCAATCTCCTTTGCATTAGCGTAGCCTCTTCTGTAGCCTGTCAACTATGTGTCTGTCTATCCCTGTTCTCTCCTCTCTGCACAGACCATACAAACGCTTCACACCGCGTGGCCGCTGCCACTCTAACCTGGTGGTCCCAGCGCGCACGACCCATGTGGAGTTCCAGGTCTCCGGCAGCCTCTGGAACTGCCGATCTGCGGCCAACAAGGCAGAGTTCATCTCAGCCTATGCTTCCCTCCAGTCCCTCGACTTCTTGGCACTGACGGAAACATGGATTACCACAGATAACACTGCTACTCCTACTGCTCTCTCCTCGTCTGCCCACGTGTTCTCGCACACCCCGAGAGCTTCTGGTCAGCGGGGTGGTGGCACTGGGATCCTCATCTCTCCCAAGTGGACATTCTCTCTTTCTCCCCTGACCCATCTGTCTATCGCCTCCTTTGAATTCCATGCTGTCACAGTTACCAGCCCTTTCAAGCTTAACATCCTTATCATTTATCGCCCTCCAGGTTCCCTTGGAGAGTTCATCAATGAGCTTGACGCCTTGATAAGTTCCTTTCCTGAGGATGGCTCACCTCTCACAGTTCTGGGTGACTTTAACCTCCCCACGTCTACCTTTGACTCATTCCTCTCTGCCTCCTTCTTTCCACTCCTCTCCTCTTTTGACCTCACCCTCTCACCTTCCCCCCCTACTCACAAGGCAGGCAATACGCTTGACCTCATCTTTACTAGATGCTGTTCTTCCACTAATCTCATTGCAACTCCCCTCCAAGTCTCCGACCACTACCTTGTATCCTTTTCCCTCTCGCTCTCATCCAACACTTCCCACTCTGCCCCTACTCGGATGGTATCGCGCCGTCCCAACCTTCGCTCTCTCTCCCCCGCTACTCTCTCCTCTTCCATCCTATCATCTCTTCCCTCTGCTCAAACCTTCTCCAACCTATTTCCTGATTCTGCCTCCTCAACCCTCCTCTCCTCCCTTTCTGCATCCTTTGACTCTCTATGTCCCCTATCCTCCAGGCCGGCTCGGTCCTCCCCTCCTGCTCCGTGGCTCGACGACTCATTGCGAGCTCACAGAACAGGGCTCCGGGCAGCCGAGCGGAAATGGAGGAAAACTCGCCTCCCTGCGGACCTGGCATCCTTTCACTCCCTCCTCTCTACATTTTCCTCTTCTGTCTCTGCTGCTAAAGCCACTTTCTACCACTCTAAATTCCAAGCATCTGCCTCTAACCCTAGGAAGCTCTTTGCCACCTTCTCCTCCCTCCTGAATCCTCCTCCCCCCTCCCCCCCCCCCTCCTCCCTCTCTGCGGATGACTTCGTCAACCATTTTGAAAAGAAGGTCGACGACATCCGATCCTCGTTTGCTAAGTCAAACGACACCGCTGGTTCTGCTCACACTGCCCTACCCTGTGCTTTGACCTCTTTCTCCCCTCTCTCTCCAGATGAAATCTCGCGTCTTGTGACGGCCGGCCGCCCAACAACCTGCCCGCTTGACCCTATCCCCTCCTCTCTTCTCCAGACCATTTCCGGAGACCTTCTCCCTTACCTCACCTCGCTCATCAACTCATCCTTGACCACTGGCTACGTCCCTTCCGTCTTCAAGAGAGCGAGAGTTGCACCCCTTCTGAAAAAACCTACACTCGATCCCTCCGATGTCAACAACTACAGACCAGTATCCCTTCTTTCTTTTCTCTCCAAAACTCTTGAACGTGACGTCCTTGGCCAGCTCTCCTGCTATCTCTCTCAGAATGACCTTCTTGATCCAAATCAGTCAGATTTCAAGACTAGTCATTCAACTGAGACTGCTCTTCTCTGTGTCACGGAGGCGCTCCGACCTGCTAAAGCTAACTCTCTCTCCTCTGCTCTCATCCTTCTAGACCTATCGGCTGCCTTTGATACTGTGAACCATCAGATCCTCCTCTCCACCCTCTCCGAGTTGGGCATCTCCGGCGCGGCCCACGCTTGGATTGCGTCCTACCTGACAGGTCGCTCCTACCAGGTGGCGTGGCGAGAATCTGTCTCCGCACCACGTGCTCTTACCACTGGTGTCCCCCAGGGCTCTGTTCTAGGCCCTCTCCTATTCTCGCTATACACCAAGTCACTTGGCTCTGTCATATCCTCACATGGTCTCTCCTATCATTGCTATGCAGACGACACACAATTAATCTTCTCCTTTCCCCCTTCTGATAACCAGGTGGCGAATCGCATCTCTGCATGTCTGGCAGACATATCAGTGTGGATGACGGATCACCACCTCAAGCTGAACCTCGGCAAGACGGAGCTGCTCTTCCTCCCGGGGAAGGACTGCCGTTCCATGATCTCGCCATCACGGTTGACAACTCCATTGTGACCTCCTCCCAGAGTGCTAAGAACCTTGGCGTGATCCTGGACAACACCCTGTCGTTCTCAACTAACATCAAGGCGGTGACCCGTTCCTGTAGGTTCATGCTCTACAACATTCGCAGAGTACGACCCTGCCTCACACAGGAAGCGGCGCAGGTCCTAATCCAGGCACTTGTCATCTCCCGTCTGGATTACTGCAACTCGCTGTTGGCTGGGCTCCCTGCCTGTGCCATTAACCTGTTTGGCGTGCAAGCCCGACGTCGGTACACTTATGACAACAGCCAGCTCAAAGTGCAGGGCGCGAAATTCAAAATATATTTTTTTTAAATATTTAACTTTCACACATTAACAAGTCCAATACAGCATATGAAAGGTACACATCTTGTGAATCAAGCCAACATGTCCGATTTTTAAAATGTTTTACAGGGAAGACACAATATGTAAATCTATTAGCTAACCACGTTAGCAAAAGACACCACTTTTCTTACTCCATCAGTTTTTTACTCCATCAGTAGCTATCACAAATTCGACCAAATAAAGATATAAATAGCCACTAACCAAGAAACAACTTCATCAGATGACAGTCTGATAACATATTTATTGTATAGCATATGTTTTGTTAGAAAAATGTGCATATTTCAGGTATAAATCATAGTTTACATTGCAGCTACAGTCAGAAATTGCACCGAAAGCAGACAGAAAAATTAGACACCAACGCCAAATAACTAAATACTCATCATAAAACATTTCTGAAAAATACATAGTGTACAGCAATTGAAAGACAGGCATCTTGTGATTCCAGACAATATTTCCGATTTATCAAGTGTTTTACAGCGAAAACACAATATAGCGTTATATTAGCGTAGCCACAATAGCCAGAAACACTTGGGCGCCGACGACCAGTTCACATGCACGACAGATATTAGAAATAGCATCATAAAATGTTTCTTACTTTTGGTGATCTTCCGTCAGAATGTTGGACAAGGTGTCCTTTGTCCAGAACAGTCGTTGTTTGGATCTGGAACGGCAAATTTCCCTCTTGATTTAGCATGGGCACTTGCCAAGTGGCACGGATCTCTCCAACGTCAACAAAGTCAGAGAACGGAACACGGCAAAACTCCCGAAAAAATTTCAATAATCTGATGAAACTATATTGAAAAAACATACTTTACGATGATATGGTCACATGTATCAAATAAAATCTAAACCGGAGATGTTAGTCGTCCATAACGACAGCTAAACAGAAGGCAAATCCATGTCCCCTTTCGCGCGCTCCAGAAACAGGAAATGGACGGTCACGTCATACAAAGAACTTTAATTCCACCTCAGACCAAGATAAACACGAAATGTCTTCTCTCACCGCCTCTTGACAACCAGGGGAAGGTGTATGAAGTGTACGTAGACTCTTACGTATCATGCCCATGTATAGGCAGGAAGTTGAACAGAGCATCGATTTCTGACATTCCACTTCCTGGTCAGGAAATGTGCTGCAGAATGAGTTCTGTTTCACTCAGAGAAATAATTCAAACGGTTTTAGAAACTAGAGAGTGTTTTCTATCCAATAGTAATAATAATATGCATATTGTACGAGCAAGAATTGAGTACGAGGCCGTTTGAAATGGGCACGATTTAACTGGCTACTCAATACTGCCCCTTGCAGCCATAAGAAGTTAAACCCCTACAACTCATCCAGAACGCCGCAGCCCGTCTGGTGTTCAACCTTCCCAAGTTCTCTCACGTCACCCCGCTCCTCCGCTCTCTCCACTGGCTTCCAGTTGAAGCTCGCATCCGCTACAAGACCATGGTGCTTGCCTACGGAGCTGTGAGGGAAACGGCACCTCCGTACCTTCAGGCTCTGATCAGGCCCTACACCCAAACAAGGGCACTGCGTTCATCCACCTCTGGCCTGCTCGCCTCCCTACCTCTGAGGAAGTACAGTTCCCGCTCAGCCCAGTCAAAACTGTTCGCTGCTCTGGCACCCCAATGGTGGAACAAACTCCCTCACGACGCCAGGTCAGCGGAGTCAATCACCACCTTCCGGAGACACCTGAAACCCCACCTCTTTAAGGAATACCTAGGATAGGATAAAGTAATCCTTCTAACCCCCCCCCCCCCCCCTTAAAAGATTTAGATGCACCATTGTAAAGTGGTTGTTCCACTGGATATCATAAGGTGAATGCACCAATTTGTAAGTCGCTCTGGATAAGAGCGTCTGCTAAATGACTTAAATGTAAATGTAAATGTAAGGTATAATGAGGTCTAATGTTCCCCTGTACCTTTATATCAAGGTATAATGAGGTCTAATGTTCCCCTGTACCTTTATATCAAGGTATAATGAGCTCTAATGCTCCCCTGTACCTTTATATCAAGGTATAATGAGGTCTAACGTTCCCCTGTACCTTTTATATCAAGGTATAATGTGATCTAATGTTCCCCTGTACCTTTATATCAAGGTATAGTGAGGTCTAATGTTCCCCTGTACCTTTATATCAAGGTATAATGAGGTCTAATGTTCCCCTGTACCTTAATATCAAGGTATAATGAGGTCTGATGTTCCCCTGTACCTTTATATCAAGGTATAATGAGGTCTAATGTTCCCCCTGTACCTTTATATCAAGGTATAATGTAGAGGTCTAATGTTCCCCTGTCCCTTTATATCAAGGTATAATGAGGTCTAATGTTCCCCTGTACCTTTATATCAAGGTATAATGAGGTCTAATGTTCCCCTGTACCTTTATATCAAGGTATAATGAGGTCTAATGTTCCCCTGTACCTTTATATCAAGGTATAATGAGGTCTAATGCTCCCCTGTACCTTTATATCAAGGTATAATGAGGTCTAACGTTCCCCTGTACCTTTTATATCAAGGTATAATGTGATCTAATGTTCCCCTGTACCTTTATATCAAGGTATAGTGAGGTCTAATGTTCCCCTGTACCTTTATATCAAGGTATAATGAGGTCTAATGTTCCCCTGTACCTTAATATCAAGGTATAATGAGGTCTGATGTTCCCCTGTACCTTTATATCAAGGTATAATGAGGTCTAATGTTCCCCCTGTACCTTTATATCAAGGTATAATGTAGAGGTCTAATGTTCCCCTGTCCCTTTATATCAAGGTATAATGAGGTCTAATGTTCCCCTGTACCTTTATATCAAGGTATAATGAGGTCTAATGTTCCCCTGTACCTTTATATCAAGGTATAATGTAGAGGTCTAATGTTCCCCTACCTTTATATCAATGTATAATGAGGTCTAATGTTCCCCTGTCCCTTTATATCAAGGTATAATGAGGTCTAATGTTCCCCTGTACCTTTATATCAAGGTATAATGAGGTCTAATGTTCCCCTGTACCTTTATATCAAGGTATAATGTAGAGGTCTAATGTTCCCCTACCTTTATATCAATGTATAATGAGGTCTAATGTTCCCCTGTACCTTTATATCAAGGTATAATGAGGTCTAATGTTCCCCTGTACCTTAATATCAAGGTATAATGAGGTCTGATGTTCCCCTGTACCTTTATATCAAGGTATAATGAGGTCTAATGTTCCCCCTGTACCTTTATATCAAGGTATAATGTAGAGGTCTAATGTTCCCCTGTCCCTTTATATCAAGGTATAATGATTTCTAATGTTCCCCTGTACCTTTATATCAAGGTATAATGAGGTCTAATGTTCCCCTGTACCTTTATATCAAGGTATAATGTAGAGGTCTAATGTTCCCCTACCTTTATATCAATGTATAATGAGGTCTAATGTTCCCCTGTACCTTTATATCAAGGTATAATGAGGTCTAATGTTCCCCTGTACCTTTATATCAAGGTATAATGAGGTCTAATGTTCCCCTGTACCTTTATATCAAGGTATAATGAGGTCTAATGTTCCCCTGTACCTTTATATCAAGGTATAATGAGGTCTAATGTTCCCCTGTACCTTTATATCAAGGTATAATGAGGTCTAATGTTCCCCTGTACCTTTATATCAAGGTATAATGAGGTCTAATGTTCCCCTGTACCTTTATATCAAGGTATAATGAGGTCTAATGTTCCCCTGTACCTTTAGATGTAGTCATTTTGAACAGTGAGCGGGTGGTGAAGTCTGTTCCAGTTGCTATATGAACATTATCCACTGGAACAACCTGTGTGGATAATGCCATTCGGAGACGACACACCTGTTTGGATAATGTCATTCGGAGACGACACACCTGTTTGGATAATGTCATTCGGAGACGACACACCTGTTTGGATAATGAAGTTCCAGGAAGACACACCTGTTTGGATAATGAAGTTCCAGGAAGACACACCTGTTTGGATAATGCCATTCCAGGAAGACACACGTGTTTGGATAATGCCATTCCAGGAAGACACACGTGTTTGGATAATGCCATTCCAGGAAGACACACGTGTTTGGATAATGCCATTCCAGGAAGACACACGTGTTTGGATAATGCCATTCCAGGACGACATGCCATTAGCATTATGCTATTATGTGTTTTAGCAGATGTGAGTAACATCCAGTTTAAAGAGACCCTTTTGGAGCAACGGTAAAACCAACACCCAGTTAGCGCTCGTTCAACAGGTGGGATTAATAACACACCTATTTAAAGAGTCAACATAGAAATCAGTGAGTTGGTGTTATAAAACGTTTTTAGTGGACTATTTATGCTCTAAATCCATTGCTGTAACACTGTAGTTCATCGTACCATGTCTTTCTTAGAGAACAGATTGAAATAAAGGTGCTTGTTGTTTACCAGCATCACACTTAGCAACACCGACCTTCTGAAGACAGACAGAATCTGATTGTGATTTATTTTATACAACGCTCCAAACCAAATGATCTATTCCCTCACTGCGTATTCTCCTCCTCAGTTGTGATCATTCTACCACTGAAAATGAATCTACTACCTTGCTCTTCCTCATCTGTCCCTGGTGGTCCTGTTAGAAAATAACTTTGTTTTAAACGGGTGTTCCAGAGACAGCCTTTCTGGGGGTTTGGGTCATAAGGATTGATCATTAACCGTGCTTGAGTGTGTGTGTGTGTAGTGAGTGCGTGGATTCGTGTGTGTGGGTGTGTATGTGCATGCGTGTGTGTGTGTCATAAGGAGTGGTCATTAAGTGTGTGGTACTAGGCCATGAGAGGATGTTCTGCTCTGGCGCCGGGGCCATGGACCTAATGGAGTCATGGACCTAGTGGACCTATTATTCTACCTTGATGGAGGGAGACTCTGTAATGAAGAAACATCCTTCTCTGATGGAGGGAGACTCTGTAATGAAGAAACATCCTACCCTGAAAGAGGGAGACTCTGTAGTGAAGGAGAGAGACTCTCTGGTGAAGGAGAGAGACTGTGGTGAAGGAGAGAGACTCTGTGGTGAAGGAGAGAGACTCTGTGGTGAAGGAGAGAGACTCTGTGGTGAAGGAGAGAGACTGTGGTGAAGGAGAGAGACTCTGTGGTGAAGGAGAGAGACTCTGTGGTGAAGGAGAGAGACTCTGTGGTGAAGGAGAGAGACTCTGTGGTGAAGGAGAGAGACTCTGTAGTGAAGGAGAGAGACTCTGTGGTGAAGGAGAGAGACTCTGTAGTGAAGGAGAGAGACTCTCTGGTGAAGGAGAGAGACTCTCTGGTGAAGGAGAGAGACTCTCTGGTGAAGGAGAGAGACTCTCTGGTGAAGGAGAGAGACTCTGTAGTGAAGGAGAGAGACTCTGTAGTGAAGGAGAGAGACTCTGTAGTGAAGGAGAGAGACTCTCTGGTGAAGGAGAGAGACTCTGTGGTGAAGGAGAGAGACTCTGTGGTGAAGGAGAGAGACTCTGTGGTGAAGGAGAGAGACTCTGTGGTGAAGGAGAGAGACTGTGGTGAAGGAGAGAGACTGTGGTGAAGGAGAGAGACTGTGGTGAAGGAGAGAGACTCTGTAGTGAAGGAGAGAGACTCTGTAGTGAAGGAGAGAGACTCTGTGGTGAAGGAGAGAGACTCTGTGGTGAAGGAGAGAGACTCTGTAGTGAAGGAGAGAGACTCTGTAGTGAAGGAGAGAGACTCTGTAGTGAAGGAGAGAGACTGTGTGGTGAAGGAGAGAGACTCTGTGGTGAAGGAGAGAGACTCTGTAGTGAAGGAGAGAGACTCTCTGGTGAAGGAGAGAGACTCTGTGGTGAAGGAGAGAGACTGTGGTGAAGGAGAGAGACTGTAGTGAAGGAGAGAGACTCTGTAGTGAAGGAGAGAGACTCTCTGGTGAAGGAGAGAGACTCTGTGGTGAAGGAGAGAGACTCTGTGGTGAAGGAGAGAGACTCTGTGGTGAAGGAGAGAGACTCTGTGGTGAAGGAGAGAGACTCTGTGGTGAAGGAGAGAGACTCTGTGGTGAAGGAGAGAGACTCTGTGGTGAAGGAGAGAGACTCTGTGGTGAAGGAGAGAGACTCTGTGGTGAAGGAGAGAGACTCTGTGGTGAAGGAGAGAGACTCTGTGGTGAAGGAGAGAGACTCTGTAGTGAAGGAGAGAGACTCTGTGGTGAAGGAGAGAGACTCTGTGGTGAAGGAGAGAGACTCTGTGGTGAAGGAGAGAGACTCTGTAGTGAAGGAGAGAGACTCTGTAGTGAAGGAGAGAGACTCTGTAGTGAAGGAGAGAGACTCTCTGGTGAAGGAGAGAGACTCTCTGGTGAAGGAGAGAGACTCTGTGGTGAAGGAGAGAGACTCTGTGGTGAAGGAGAGAGACTCTGTGGTGAAGGAGAGAGACTCTGTGGTGAAGGAGAGAGACTGTGGTGAAGGAGAGAGACTGTGGTGAAGGAGAGAGACTCTGTGGTGAAGGAGAGAGACTCTGTGGTGAAGGAGAGAGACTCTGTAGTGAAGGAGAGAGACTCTGTGGTGAAGGAGAGAGACTCTGTGGTGAAGGAGAGAGACTCTGTGGTGAAGGAGAGAGACTCTGTGGTGAAGGAGAGAGACTCTGTGGTGAAGGAGAGAGACTCTGTGGTGAAGGAGAGAGACTCTGTGGTGAAGGAAAGAGACTGTGGTGAAGGAGAGAGACTGTGGTGAAGGAGAGAGACTGTGGTGAAGGAGAGAGACTCTGTGGTGAAGGAGAGAGAGACTGTGGTGAAGGAGAGAGACTCTGTAGTGAAGGAGAGAGACTCTGTAGTGAAGGAGAGAGACTCTGTAGTGAAGGAGAGAGACTCTGTAGTGAAGGAGAGAGACTCTGTAGTGAAGGAGAGAGACTCTCTGGTGAAGGAGAGAGACTCTGTGGTGAAGGAGAGAGACTCTGTGGTGAAGGAGAGAGACTCTGTGGTGAAGGAGAGAGACTCTGTGGTGAAGGAGAGAGACTGTGGTGAAGAAGTGTGGTGAAGAGAAAGAGGTTACTGCACATAGGCATAAAGACAGATAACTTTACGAAGCAGAATTATTTTTTAGATGAGGAGAGAGGGTTCACCCTTTCAAATGAACACATATATATAGGAGAGATAAGCTGTGGAATTGTGTCCGAATGAGGCATTTATCATCATCAGTATCACATCCACGGCTCACCCACTGAAGACCCATCCTCCATTGGACCCACTGATAGGAGCTGGCTGTCAGTGGAACAATCAAACCACTGACAGGTAGAGTAGTAGGAGCCAGAGAAATGACAGCTACCTACTGCTATCTTCATCCCATCAGAGAAAGACGGGGGTGAGAGGGGGGAAGAAACAGAGAGAGAGGTCAAGTGTTTGTCTGTGAGATTGTGTGTGTGTGTGTTTGAGAGAAGGAGAGAGGAACTAGGGGCGAACGACAGGGGAGAGCAGAGAGAAATGTATTCATCACCTACAGTAATCACAGTAAATGTCAGCCCAGCCAGACACTACTGCCACTTAACTCCTTATTGATTTCATTTCCTGACAGAAGGAATCCTGTCCAGATGACTTCCTGATGGAAGTAATCGTGTTTGTCATGGCAACGATGGGCCTGCCTTCACCGATGGAGGAAGATGGGGGGGAAGTAATTAATTGGCGGCAACAGGATTGTCTCAGAAAACAAACATTTTGCTTTAACTTCTTCTGGCTGCAAGCCCGAAGCCGGGCACAATATGACAACAGCCACTTCAAGTGCAGGGCGCGAAATTCAAAATATATTTTTTAGAAATATTTAACTTTCACACATTAACTTCTAGTTCCTCCCAAACCCGGATCCGGGAGCACCCCCATCAGTAAAAAAGCTGACTAGCATAGCCTAGCATAGCGTCACAAGTAAATACTAGCATCTAAATATCATTAAATCACAAGTCCAAGACACCAGATGAAAGATACACATCTTGTGAATCCAGCCATCATTTCTGATTTTTAACATGTTTTACAGGGAAGACACAATATGTAAATCTATTAGCTAACCACGTTAGCAAAAGACACCACTTTTTTTACTCCACCATTTTTTTACTGCATCAGTAGCTATCACAAATTCGACCAAATAAAGATATAAATAGCCACTAACCAAGAAACAACTTCATCAGATGACAGTCTGATAACATATTTATTGTATAGCATATGTTTTGTTAGAAAAATGTGCATATTTCAGGTATAAATCATAGTTTACCATTGCAGCCACCATCACAACTCTCACCAAAGCGACTAGAATAACTACAGAGAGCAATGTGAATTACCTAAATACTCATCATAAAACATTTCTGAAAAATACACAGCGTACAGCAAATGAAAGACAAACATCTTGTGAATCCAGCCAATATTTCAGATTTTTTAAGTGTTTTACAGCGAAAACACAATATAGCATTATATTAGCTTACTACAATAGCCAAACACACAACAGCATTGATTCAAGCCAAAAATAGCGATAACGTATAAACCAGCAAAATATATTAATTTTTTCACTAACCTTCTCAAACTTCTTTCGTTGACATTCCTATAACATCATATTACACAATACATATAGAGTTTGTTCGAAAATGTGCATATTTAGCGGCACAAATCGTGGTTATACAATGAGAAAAGTAGCCAAGCTGCAAAGAAAATGTCGGGAGAAATCTTGGGAGAGGCACCTATTCTAATCGATAACTAATCATAAACTTGACTAAAAAATACAGGTTGGACAGCAAATGAAAGATACATTAGTTCTTAATGCAATCGCTGTGTTAGATTTTTAAAATTAACGTTACTACAACATACAGCGTGCGTTAAAGCGAGACCGCACTGAGATTCATAGCAGAATAATAGTTCTACTTTTTTCAACAGAACAACGAATTAACATCATAAATAGTTCTTACTTTTTGATGAACTCCCATCAGAATCTCGGGCAAGGTGTCCTTAGTCCAAAAGAATCGTTGCTCGGTTGTAGATTGTCGCCTTCAACGTTGGAATAAGCTGTAAACATTAGCCATGTGGCAAGACGGGTCCGACTCACTAAAACGCAGGACAAATGAATATCCGAAAACCGCAATATACCGATATAAACTGATATAACTCGGTTTAATATAACAACATTATGATGTCTCTAACACCTATAACGAATAAAAACACAGCCGGATATATCTAAGGCCTATAACCGGAGCGTTCTACAGCCACAGCCAGAGGTCCTTCCTGTGTCAGAGCGAAGTGAACAAAGACCGGACCCTAAGTTCCCAGGCTATTTATAACCTCCCAGTTCTGCCTAGCAACTCCATTTCAATTCTCACTATTCGCTGACACCCAGGGGAAGACGTATGCAGTGCGTCTCAACCAATAGAAGACAGGCAAATTAATAAACTGACCTGGGAACAGCATGTAGAATTCAGCATTCTCACATCCTCATAGGAAAATTCCTCCAGCTCCAGTTCTGTTTCACTCACAGATATAATTCAAACGGTTTTAGAAACTAGAGAGTGTTTTCTATCCAATAGTAATAATAATATGCATATTGTACGAGCAAGAATTGAGTACGAGGCAGTTTAATTTGGGATTGAAATTATTACAAAGTGCAAATAGCACCCCCTATTGACAAAAGGTTAACAAGTCCAATACAGCATTTGAAAGATAAACATCTTGTGAATCCAGCCAACATGTCCGATTTTTAAAATGTTTTACAGCGAAAACACCACGTATATTTATGTTAGCTCACCACCAGATACAAAAAAGGACAGACTTTTTTCAAAGCACAGGTAGCATGCACAAAACCAACCTAACTAACCAAGAAACAACTTCATCAGATGACAGTCTTATAACATGTTATTCAATAAATCTGTTTTGTTCGAAAAATGTGCATATTTGAGCTATAAATCAGTTTTACATTGCAGCTACCATCACAGCTACTGTCAGAAATGACACCGAAGCAGCCAGAGTAATTACAGACACCAACGTCAAATACCTAAATACTCATCATAAAACATTTCTGAAAAATACATGGTGTACAGCAAATGAAAGACAGGCATCTTGTGATTCCAGCCAATATTTCCGATTTCTTAAGTGTTTTACAGCGAAAACACAATATAGCATTATATTAGCTTACCACAATAGCCAGAAACACAAGCCATTCCCCAGCAGCAAAAGTTAGCGATCGTAACAAACCAGCAAAAGATATATAATTTTTGACTAACCTTGATAAGCTTCATCAGATGACAGTCCTATAACATCAGGTTATACATACACTTATGTTTTGTTCGAAAATGTGCATATTTAGAGCTGAAATCAGTGGTTATACATTGTGCTAACGTAGCATCTTTTTCCCACAACGTCCGGATATTTTTCTGGCACTCACATATTCTGACCAAATAACTATTCATAAACATAACTAAAAAATACATGTTGTATAGGAAATGATAGATACACTAGTTCTTAATGCAATCGCCGTGTTAGAATTCTAAAAATAACTTCATTACGATATGCAGTTTACGTTATGGCGAGAGCGTGCCCAAAACCTGGCCGCAACCTACTAGTACAACATGTTCGACAGATATATGAAATAACATCATAAAATGGGTCCTACTTTTGATGATCTTTCATCAGAATGTTGTACAAGGGGTCCTTTGTCGGGAACAATCGTTGTTTGGATTTAGAATGTCCTCTTCTCCAGTCAATTAGCACGGAAAGCTAGCAAAGTGGCGCTAAGCTCTCCTTCGTGAACAAACGCAGACAACGCAACACGCCTAACGTCCCGAAAAAATTTCAATAATCTAATAAAACTAAATTGAAAAAACATACTTTTCGATGATATTGTCACATGTATCAAATAAAATCAAAGCCGGAGATATTAGTTGTCTATAACGACAGCTGTGCAGAAGGCAAAACCAGGTCCCTTCACGCGCTCTCCAGAAAACAGGAAACTGGTGACACGTCATACAAAGAGCATTTATTCGACCCCAGATCAAGTTATACACTCAATTTCTTCTCTCACTGCCTGTCGACATCTAGTGGAAGACGTATGAAGTGCATGTATACTGATATATATCAAGGACATTTATAGGCAGGCCCTAGAACAGAGCATCGATTTCAGATTTTCCACTTCCTGTCAGGAAGTTTGCTGCAAAATGAGTTCTGTTTTACTCACAGATATAATTCAAACGGTTTTAGAAACTAGAGAGTGTTTTCTATCCAATAGTAATAATATGCATATTGTACGAGCAAGAATTGAGTACAAGGCCGTTTGAAATGGGCACCTTTTATCCGGCTACTCAATACTGCCCCTGCAGCCCAAACAGGTTAACCCCTATCTGTTACCAGCACCTTGACCCCCATTCTATCTGTTACCAGCACCTTGACCCCCATTCTATCTGTTACCAGCACCTTGACCCCCGTTCTATCTGTTACCAGCACCTTGACCCCCGTTCTATCTGTTACCAGCACCTTGACCCCCGTTCTATCTGTTACCAGCACCTTGACCCCCGTTCTATCTGTTACCAGCACCTTGACCCCCGTTCTATCTGTTACCAGCACCTTGACCCCCGTTCTATCTGTTACCAGCACCTTGACCCCCGTTCTATCTGTTACCAGCACCTTGACCCCCATTCTATCTGTTACAGTAGGCTCAGTGTTCTGACAGCATTCCCACTTCCTTCCATATATCCCCGGCTGTTCATTATTCCTTCTTCCTCATCTGATGTTATGTTCCGAGGACGGATGGACGGATTTGAGGGTCAAATTATAGAGGGAGCGATCTCTCACGTAAATGCTAGGTTCAGGTTTGGGTTCGGGTTTTGGTTTGCTGCAGTTTGTTGTGAGGTGCGTTGTAGCAGACTATGGACCCTTCACCTCCTGTAGAATACATGGACACTTCCTGTAGAATACATAGGCTCTTCCTGTAGAATACTTGGGCACTTCCTGTAGAATATATAGACTCTTCCTGTAGAATACATGGACACTCCCTGTAGAATACATGGACACTTCCTGTATAATACTTTGACACGTTCTGTACACTGGGGAATACGGGCGGCAGGTAGTCTAGTGGTTAGAGCGTTGGACTTGTAACCGAAAAGTTGCAAGATCAAATCCCCGAACTGACAAGGTAAAAATCTGTCATTCTGCCCCTGAACAAGGCAGTTAACCCACTGTTCCTAGGCCGTCATTGAAAATAATAATTTGCTCTTAACTCTTTAGGCTAGGGGGCAGTATTTTGATGTTTGGATGAAAAATGTGCCCAAAGTAAACTGCCTATTTCTCAGGCCCAGAAGCTAGAATATGCATATAATTGGCAGATTAGGATAGAAAACACTCTAAAGTTTCCAAAACTGTCAAAATAGTGTCTGTGAGTATAACAGAACTGATATGGCAGGCGAAAACCTGAGGAAAATCCATCCAGGAAGTGCTGTTTTTCTCAAACTACTCTGTTCCATTGCAAGCCTATCCTCCATTTAAAAGGATATCAACCTGATTCTTTTCCCTATGGCTTCCACAAGGTGTGAACAGTCTTTAGGCATAGTTTCAGGCTTTTATTCTGAAAAATGAGTTAGAATGATCACATCGCGTCAGTGGATAGCCAGATGTCCTCAGATTTGTGCATGCGCACGTGCTGGGAGCGAGACCTTTTCTTTCTCTCTTCTATTGAAAAGTCTACCGTCCGGTTGAAATATTATCGATTATTTATTGTAAAAACAACCTGAGGTTGATGATAAAAAATGTTTGACATGTTTCTACGAACTTTACGGATACAATTTGGAATTTTTGTCTGCCCGTTGTGACCGCACGAGCCTGTGGATTACTTAACCTGTTGGGGATGAGGGCGCTGTTTAGGCTATTTATGCTAATTGGGTACTTTTTTTAAACGGCTTCCCACAAAATCCTTGATCGTACAATATGCATATTATTATTATTATTGGATAGAAAACAGTCTATAGTTTCTATAGGAGTTGAAATTTTGTCTCTAAGTGGAACAGAGCCCATTCTACAGCAATTTCCCTGACATGGATTCAGATTTCAGAAATGTTGGCCACTGTTCTGAAGTCAGTTAAAAGGGCACTGATTTTGCTATGACTATACGGACACTTCTTACGTCTTCCCCTGGATGCCTTTACGTGATGACGATTCCAATGGGGTCGATTGCGCGTTCACAGGCCCTACAAATGAAAAAACCCTGAAGCTAGTCATTCTTTTGGAGCTGCGTCATGCGCCTAGAGGACACCGGCCCGCACCTTTTCCAAGCATTAGTGAAGGGGGTAATATTACTCGGGTCATGTTTCTACTCGTTATGGGAGTTAAAAACATCATAAGGTAGTTAATTTAAAGCGTTTTATAGCAATTTATATCCGTTTAGTGCGATTTTGGGACATTTATTTTTGCAACGATGTGAATAGTTGGGCACGCTTTTCAGTTCATCCCGAACGCAGTTGTCATTTCCACATGGCAAGAGGACAGCTTTCCACCAAAAGACGATTTCTCCCAAGAAAGGATCCTTTGCCCAAGATACTGATGGAAGAACAGCTCAAGGTAGGACATTTTTATTATGATAAATCGTGTTTCTGTCGAAACATTTTAGTGGCTTAGGACGCCATGTTTTTTGACGTAGCTTCGCTTGGCGCAAACTGTATTGAAAAGTAAGGATAAATTAAAAAATGTAATAACGCAATTGTATTAAGAATTAAATTGTCTATCAATCCCTGTCCACCCTATATTTTTTAGTCACGTTTATGAGTATTTATGTATAAGAGTAGATCACTGTCTAAGTGGCGCAAGGACATTTTCTGACCAGCTCGGCTACTTTTCTCATTGTATAACCACGATTTTGGTGGCTAAATATCCACATTTGCGATCAAACTGTATATGCATGTTGTAATGTGATGTTACAGGAGTGTCATCGGAAGAATTCTGAGAAGGTTAGTGAAAAAATTAATATCTTTTGGCGATGTTGACTTTTATCGCTCACTTTGGCTAGAATCAATGCTGGGCTGCTATGTGGTATGTGCTATGCTAATATAACGATTTATTGTGTTTTCGCTGTAAGACACTTAGAAAATCTGAAATATTGTCTGTATTCACAGGATCTGTGTCTTTCGATTCGTGTATGCTGTGTATTTTTACGAAATGTTTGATGATTAGTAAGTAGGTAAACACGTTGCTCTAAGTAGTTTTTCTATTCCATTTGTGACGGTGGGTGCAATTGTAACCTATGCCATCTACCTGAAATATGCACTTTTTTCTAACAAAACCTATCCCATACCATAAATATGTTATCAGACTGTCATCTAATGAGTTTTTTTGTTGGTTAGGGGCTATAAATATCTTAGTTTAGCCGAATTGGTGATGGCTACTGGTGTTGGTGGACAAATAAAAGATGGTGGATTATGCTAATGTGTTTTTAGGTAATAGATGTACATCTTTACATATTGTGTCTTCCCTGTAAAACATTTTAAAAATCGGACATGTTGACTGGATTCACAAGATCTGTGTCTTTCATTAGCTGTATTGGACTTTAATGTGTGAAAGTTAAATATTTTAAAAAAATATTTTTTTTGAATTTCGCGGCACTGGTTTTTCAGTGGGGGTGGCAGAACGTGGCTGTGGAATCTAGTGGAAACCAGACGGGAGGCGAGGCACACTCATCCTAGAAAGGTTAACAAAATGCGCCAACCAAATGGAGGTTTTTGGATATAAAGAGAATCTTTATCGAACAAAACTAAATATTTATTGTGTAACTGGGAGTCTCGTGAGTGCAAACATACGAAGATCATCAAAGGTAAGTGATGAATTTTATTGCTTTTCTGACTTTCGTGACCAATATACTTTGCTGCTAGCTGTTTGTAATGTTTTGTCTGCTGAGAGCTGTCCTCACATAATCGCATGGCTTTCACCGTAAAGCCTTTTTGAAATATGACACGCCGGCTGGATTAACAACAAGTTAAGCTGTGTTTTGGTGTATTGCGCTTGTGATTACATGAAAATTAAATGTTTTTAGTAATTTAATTTGAATTTGGTGCTCTGCAATTCATTGTATGTAGACAAAAATTATCCTGCTAAAGGGATCTGTGCGGCAAGAGGTTTTAAGTATGCTCCCTCTAATTCTCTATCTCTTTCTCTGTCTCTTTTTCTCTGTCTTTTCTCTCTGAGGACGTGAGCCCTAGGACCAAGCCTCAGGACTACCTGGCCTGATGACTCCTTGCTGTCCCCAGTCTCTCTCTCTTTCTCTGTCTCTTCTCTCTGAGGACCTGAGCCCTAGGACCATGCCTCAGGACTACCTGGCCTGATGACTCCTTGCTGTCCCCAGTCCACCTGGTCGTGCTGCTGCTCCAGTTTCAACTGTTCTGCCTGCGGCTATGGAACCCTGACCTGTTCACCAGACTGTTATAATCTCCACCAGGCACAGCCAGAAGAGGATTGGCCTGGTTCCTCTCTAGGTTTCTTCCTAGGTTCTGGCCTTTCTAGGGAGTTTTTCCTAGCAACCGTGCTTCTACACCTGCATTGCTTGCTGTTTGGGGTTTTAGGCTGGGTTTCTGTATCACACTTTGTGACATCGACTGATGTAAAAAGGGCTTTATGAATACATTTGATTGATTGATTGATGTAGTCTACAACTTTTGACCAGGACAGGCCTCTGATTCATCTGTTTAGAAGATACATGTGATCTTGTGACACTGCTACAAAACCTGGAGTCAGTTCTCTTAGTATATTGAGACATCAGAAATCCATGTCATGTAGCTACAATGATTAACCTGCAGAGTTTATTAAACCTTTTGAAAAGTCTCCTCAGCTCGAATCTCATGAACTCAGCCCACGTAATTAATGTAGGGCACTACTTTAGACCAGAGCCCTATGGGGACTGGCACCCTGTTCCCTATGTAGTGCACTACTTTAGACCAGAGCCCTATGGGGACTAGCACCCTGTTCCCTATGTAGTGCACTACTTTAGACCAGAGCCCTATGGGCCTATGCAGGCAATAAATAAGGTGCTAACTGGGCAGCAGGCTCTTTTCTGATGCCTGTTGCCATACATTTGATCAACGCTTGGATATTAAATGTCAAACCAACTGAATATCACATTATTCACAGAATAGAACATAGAGGCCTTTAGTCACATGCCAGCTGTATAGAAAATAGAATGTCAGGGAATGTCACCTGAGTAGAGAGAGAGAGAGAGAGAGAGAGAGAGAGAGAGAGAGAGAGAGAGAGAGAGAGAGAGAGAGAGAGAGAGAGAGAGAGAGAGAGAGAGAGAGAGAGAGAGAGAGAGAGAGAGAGAGAGAGAGAGAGAGAGAGAGAGAGAGAGAGAGAGAGAGAGAGAGAGAGAGAGAGAGAGAGAGAGAGAGAGAGAGAGAGAGAGAGAGAGAGAGAGAGAGAGAGAGAGAGAGAGAGAGAGAGAGAGAGAGAGAGAGAGAGAGAGAGAGAGAGAGAGAGAGAGAGAGAGAGAGAGAGAGAGAGAGAGAGAGAGAGAGAGAGAGAGAGAGAGAGAGAGAGAGAGAGAGAGAGAGAGAGAGAGAGAGAGAGAGAGAGAGAGAGAGAGAGAGAGAGAGAGAGAGAGAGAGAGAGAGAGAGAGAGAGAGAGAGAGAGAGAGAGAGAGAGAGAGAGAGAGAGAGACGTCTGACAGACTTCTCAGTACCACAGTCATGATTTCCTTTGTATTATTGCTGCTGCAGAATATCTCCTTAATAACAAACACAAAACCCTCCTTCAGACTAGATGGAATAAACCAGGAGATTGACTGATTTTCACTAGACTGGAGATTGAATCTAAAATGGATGCATGTAAAACTGATCTGTGTCTAGAGGGACTGAAATCTAATCTTTCACCATTGGGCTTTTTACTACGTCAGAGAGTATTGCAATTTGTTTTACAGTTTGCCTGTGTGTATTCATTTGAATGTGAGAGTTTTACAACATATCAGTCTGTGATATAAAACATAGCAGGAGGAGCAGCCATCCATGTGGGAATTATTAGCAGGCAGAGCAGCCCTGGCAGGCAGAGCAGCCCTAGCAGGCAGAGCAGCTGGCCCTGTGGGAGTCATTAGCCATGCAGCTCATTCTTTTGTCCTGGAATATCTGTCCGTACCTATTTCTGTCCATCCCCACCTCAGGGTCAGCCCCGCTCCCCCCTCACACCTGGCCATCCTCTTGCAGTACCTTACCTCACTCCTTCAGCCGACACGGTCTCAGCAGGAGGGATCTTCTTCTAACTCACAGCCAGAAAGAGAGGGAGGGAGGGAGGGAGAGATGGAGGGAGGGAGGGAGGGAGGGAGAGATGGAGGGAGAGAGGGAGGGAGAGAGGTAGGGAGAGAGGGAGGGAGAGAGAGATGGAGGTATGGAGGGAAAGAGAGAGGTATGGAGGGCGGGAGGGAGGGAGAGGGAGGGAGGGAGGTATGGAGGGCGGGAGGGAGTGAGATATATGGAGGGAGGGAGGGAGAGGTATGGAGGGTGGGAGGGAGGGAGGGAGGGATGGAGAGAGAGAGGAAGGGAGGGAGGGAGAGGTATGGAGGGAGGGAGGTATGGAGGTAGGGAGGGAGGGTGGGAAGGATGGATGGATGGATGGATGGAGGGTGGGAGAGAGAGAGGGAGGGAGGGTGGGAGAGAGAGAGAGGGAGGGAGGGTGGGAGAGAGAGAGAGGGAGGGTGGGAGAGAGAGATGTATGGAGGGAGGGAGGGTGGGAGAGAGAGATGTATGGAGGGAGAGAGAGCGGGTGGGATGAAGGGATGGAGGGAGGGAGGTATGGCGGGAGGGAGAGAGGGTGGGATGGAGGGAGGGAGGGAGGGAGAGAGAGCGGTATGGAGGGAGGGAGAGAGGGAGGGAGGGGGGAGGGAGGGGGGAGGGAGGGGGGAGGGAGGGAGGGGGGAGGGAGGGGGGGAGGGAGGGAGGGAGAGAGAGCGGTATGGAGGGAAGGAGGGAAGGAGGGAGGGAGGGAGGGGGGGAGAAAAACAGGGTGGGTGGGAGGGAGGGGGGGAGAGAGAGCGAGGTATGGAGGGAGGGAGGGTGGTAGGGAGGGAGGGCGAAAGAGGGTAGAACGATGGAGGGAGGGCAGATTAGCACTATACCTACTAATTATCAAAATCCAGAAAAGGGCCTTTCTACATCCGCCTAAAAGGAAGCGATGACCACACATTCCACCACAAAGCCCTCACCTACAGAGAGATGAACCTAGAGAAGAGTCCTCTCAGCCAACTGGTCATGTGGCTCTGTTCACAATCACAAACAGACCCCCCCTCCCCCCCAGAACAGAAACACATTTAGAGACAACCACATTATGAGAAAGCAGAAAGATAACGATTTGACACAATGGAAAGAATTATCCAAAAAACAGGAACATTTCAATTTTATTTGGCCCTAAACAGAGAGTACACAAAATACCTGACCACTGTGACTGACACAGAATTACGGAAATATTTGACTATGTACAGACTCAGTGAGCATAGCCTTGCTATTGAGAAAGGTCGCCAAAGGCACTTCCTAACCTCCTGCCCAATGTATGACCATATTAGAGACACATATTTCACAGATCCACAAAGAATTTTTAAACAAACTCAATTTTGATAAACTCCCATATCTTCTGGGTGAAATACCACAGTGTGCCATCACAGCAGCAATATTTGTGACCTGTTGCCACAAGAAAAGGGCAACCAGTGAAGAACAAACACCATTGTCAATACAACCCATATTTATGCTTATTTATTTTCCCTTTTGTACTTTAACTATTTGCACATCATTACAACACTGTATATAGACATAATATGACCTTTGAAATGTCTTTATTATTCTTCTGGAACTTCGGTGAGTGTAATGTTTACTGTTCACTTTTTATTGTTTATTTCACTTTTGTATATTATCTACTTCACTCTCTTTGGTAATGTTAACGTATGTTTCCCATGACAATAAAGCCCTTTCAATTGAAATTGAATTGAGAGAGAGCGTCTGTACCAGTCATAACCCTCTCTGCTGAGATTAGGGAGAAGAGTAGCCCCTTCTTCTAGTTCTTTGTGTGCTCTGGGGCAACGGTGACAAGATGGAATTAGTACTTGTAGTCATGGCAACTGGACCTTTTTTTGGAACCGTTATTTATGTCTTACTGAGATTTACTGTCAGGGCCCAGGTCTGGCAGAATCTGTGCAGGTTCTGTTATAGACCCTCCTTGGTTGGTGACAGAAGCACCAGATCATCAGACATTTGACTTCAGATTCTAGTAGGGTGAAGCCCGTGTGCTGCAGACTGTTCTAGTGCCCAATTCTTTTACAACTACAGTACCAGTCAAAAGTTTTGACAAACCTACTCATTCCAGGGTTTTTCTTTTATTTAGACTATTTTCTACATTGTAGAATAATAGTGACGACATAACAACTATGAAATAACACATATTATGTAGTAACCAAAAAAGTGTTAAACTTTTGGGTCTGTCACATGTCTCCCGAGTGGTGCAGAGGGCTAAGGCAGAGCATCTCATTGGTAGAGGCGTCACTACAGACCCTGGTTTGATTCCAGGTTGTATCGCAACCGGCTGTAATTGAGAGTCCCGTAATTGAGAGTGGCGCACAATTGGCACAGGGTTGTCCGGGTTAGGGTTTGGCCAGGGTAGATAAGTATTTGTTTTTAACTTACTTGCCTAGTTGAATAAAGGTTATAGAAATAATAAATAAACAGATCAAAATATATTTGATATTTTAGATTCTTCAAAGTAGTCACCCTTTCATTTGATGACAGCTTTGCATACTTTTGGCATTCTCTCAACCAGCTTCATGGTAGCCCTATTTGGTAAAAGACCAAGTCCATATTATGGCAAGAACAGCTCAAATAAGCAAAGAGAAATGACAGTCCATCACTACTTTAAGACATGAAGGTTAGTCAATCTGGAAATTTTCAAGAACTTTGAAAGTTTCTTCAAGTGCAGTCGCAATGATGATGGAACTGTCTCTCATGAGGATCGCCACAGGAAAGGAAGACCCAGAGTTACCTCTGCTGCAGAGGATAAGTTCATTAGAGTTTCCAGCCTCAGAAATTGCAGCCCAAATAAATGCTTCACAGAGTTCAAGTAACAGACACATCTCAACATCAACTGTTCAGAGGAGACTGTGTGAATCAGGCCTTCATGGTTGAATTGCTGCAAATAAACTACTACTAAAGGACACCAATAAGAACAAGAGACTTGCTTGGACCAAGAAACACAAGCAATGGACCTTAGACTGGTGGAAATCTGTAATTTTGTCTGATGAATCCAAATTTGAGATTTTTGGTTCCAACCGCCGTGTCTTTGTGAGACGCAGAGTAGGTGAGCGGATGATCTCTGCATGTGTGGTTCCCACCGTGAAGCATGGAGGAGGAGGTGTGATGGTGTGGGTGTGCATTGTTGGTGACAAGGCACACTTAACCAACCAACATGGCAACCATAGCATTCTGCAGCGATACGCCATTTCTTCTGGTTTGTGCTTACTAGGACTATCATTGTTTTTCAACGGGACAATGATCCAACACACCTCCAGGCTGTTTAACTTCTCTAGGCTAGCTGGGACGTTAGCGTCCCATCTGGCTAACATCCGGTGAAATAGCATAGCGCAAAGATTCTAAATACACCATTCGTAGTATTAAACGTTCTTGTAAATACATGTATCTAACATCATTTAAAAGCTTATCTACTTCTTAATCCAACAGTGGTGTCAGATTTCAATAATGCTTTTCGGCGAAAGCATACCTTACGATAATCTGACGACAGCGCGCCAGACACACAAGTATAACTAGCATTTTCCAACCAAACAGTAGCGTCACAAAAGTCAGAAATAACAATAAAATTATCAATTACCTGTAAAAATCTTCTTCTTTTGGCAATACAAAAGGTCCAATCTTCACAATGAATGGTCATTTTGTTCGATATTTTTTTTTTTTTATAGCATAACACGACACATTTTGTAAACGGCTTGTGTCATGAGTTTCGACTCCTTCAACTTTCGACGAAACAGTTGATGTAATTACTCACACTAGATGTACCTGTATCTAGTCAAGGTGGGTTTCATTGTAATCCTCTGTTTGTTAGTAACACAACCATACATGATGGTTATTTCTACGGGACATATTGACCGAAAAGAACTGATTTGAACACACCAAACAACTACCTCATTGAGCGCCTATGACATGACCAGTGCTTCTTTGATTGACTGTATTTTGGCCCAATGACCACTGATCGTCTTGAAATCTAGTTTGGTAGAGAGCCAATGAGCCGAGGTAAACAACAATATCTAATGGTTATATCTGGGAAGACCCGGTCTTGAACGAAAGTCACGCGTTACGCAGACATTCGCCATTGAAATTTCTACCCGAAGGAGCCACGTTGTTTGCGCTAACATTCGCCATTGAAATTTCTACCCGAAGGAGCCACGTTGTTTGCGCGTTAGCAGTATTGAGTCAAGATCATTTTCCTCTATATTATTGAAATAATTATGGCGAGTAAATCTGGAAAATCAAAGGCAAAGTCCAGCTATACAGATCTACATGCAATTATTGATGAGATTGCTAGAGAAAGTGACACAGATTTACAAGAAGATGTATCAGATTGTGTGTCAAGTTTGGACTCCCAATTTGAGGACATGTTTTTGTATGGAGAAGACGCAATTCTCGATTGGTAAGTAACTCTCATGCTGTTGTTTGAAAATAATACCAAAATGATTTTGTTTCACTACTCAATATATAATCTGTGTGTGTAAGAAATTGTAATAGAGACTGGAAACTAGTAATAACTACATTTCAACATAAGCCATATTTTATACAAAATACACATACTCCTCATTTCTCTTGGACATATGCTGGACTTATTAAGATACCAACCACAGACACACACAACTCAGGGTTGGAGCTCAAGACAAAGAACTATCTCAGGAACCAATGGAACGTGGACACCAGGCCTGTTCAGGACTACCCAAGACCCAGATCGACCAATCGGAAGGCCAGACTCGCAGATCAACCTACTTTGCTTGTTGTCTATATAAAACTGTACAACTGTTGAAACTACTCGCTTTTCCGGACGGTTCCATAAGAATCAGACAGAAAGAGCCTTGCTGCAAGATTTTACTAAGATATCTTTACATGTGATTAAACGGCCTTATTATAAAATTATCCACCTCGTCCTATTGTCTCCTCTTGTTCTCCTGTCAACAGTAAACGATTTATCAACATGTGTCTGTATATATGAGATATTTTACATTTATTTGATCTAAACATGGAATAGAACCACAGATCCCCAAAATGATTTTGTTTCACTACTCAATATATAATCTGTGTGTCTGTATATATGAGATATTTTACATTTATTTGATCTAAACATGGAATAGAACCACAGATCCCCAAAATGATTTTGTTTCACTACTCAATATATAATCTGTGTGTCTGTATATATGAGATATTTTACATTTATTTGATCTAAACATGGAATAGAACCACAGATCCCCAAAATGATTTTGTTTCACTACTCAATATATAATCTGTGTGTCTGTATATATGAGATATTTTACATTTATTTGATCTAAACATGGAATAGAACCACAGATCCCCAAAATGATTTTGTTTCACTACTCAATATATAATCTGTGTGTCTGTGTCTTTATTTCACAGTCCCTCCGATTCTGATTGGGAGCCCCCACTGCCAAGTTGCCCATCCCCCAGGGGAGCTTGTTCATTTAGCCGGACCCCTGCTGTCTCCGGCTCCACATCTACCCCCGCCCTGCCAGGTGTGACAAAGAAGCGGCGATGGGGAAGAGATACACCTGCAATCAGAGAGGAGGAGGGTCGTTGGCACTCTGTGCTGGAGGAGGATGTGGCGCCTCCACCTCCATTATTCAGACCAAAGAGGCCATTAGGCCCAAAGCTGGATATGACATCTAAGTATAGCCCCATGCAGCTTTTCCAGCTGTTTTTCACCTCATCTGTTGTTGATTCCCTGGTGTTGAACACTAACAAGTATGGTGCTAAGAAGCAGGCAGGCAAGAAAGAGGGATGGAAGCCCATTTCCATGTCAGATCTTTTTTGTTTCCTGTCAATGGTCATTTACATGGGTATTGTGAAGTTGAAAACCCTGAAAGACTACTGGAAAACTGCTCCCCTCTATCAACTGCCTTTCCCCTCCGCTGTCATGTCTTGCAAAAGGTTTCTGACAATCTCACGGGCTCTTCACATCAGTGACCCAGAAGTTGATGAGGACAACGAGAAGAAGAGAGGCACAGCAAGGTTTGATAAGCTTTGCAAAATAAAACCTCTCTACCCCAGCATCGTTGAGGCATGCAAGACTTATTTTCAGCCTGGCCAGAACCTGTCCATCGATGAGAGGATGGTAGCCTCAAAGGCCAGAATTAGCCTAAAGCAATACATGCGTAATAAACCAACTAAGTGGGGTTACAAGCTGTTTGTTTTGGCTGATTCTGCGTGTGCCTACACGTGCAATTTTTTTGTCTATGAGGGGAAGAGCAGTTTTGCGACCGGTAAGGGACTCAGTTATGATTCTGTTATGCAGTTATTAGATTTTCAGCTGCTAGGGAAGGGCTACAAACTTTTTGTAGATAACTTTTACACAAGCCCTACCCTGTTCACAGACCTGAGGAAGCTGGAGGTGTGGGCCTGTGGCACCATTCGGACCAACAGAGTGGGCTTTCCAAAGACCAGGGTGAACGACATGCCTAAGCGGGCTGAGCGGGGTACCATGAGATGGATTCGCCAAGACGGCCTGCTGTTTGTGAAGTGGATGGATACTAGAGAGGTTGTCATGTGTTCCAGTATTCACAAGTCCTTCAGTGGAGATCATGTAATCAGACGTGTAAAGGATGGTTCTGGGTCATGGACCACTAAAAATGTCCCCATTCCTTTAGCTATCAAGGACTACAACAAGAGCATGGGAGGTGTGGACCTGTCAGATGCACTGATTGGCTACTACAATGTGCTCCACAAGACAATGAAGTGGTACAAGACATTTTTCTATCACTTTATTGACATTGCTGTGGTGAATTCCTTCATCCTCCAGAAGGAAATGGCTAAGAGCCGTGGACAGCCCCACATCTCACAGCTAGCCTTCCGAGAGCTGCTCATCCAGGAGCTTGCTTGCTACAGCAAGTCTACTGCAGCACCTTCTGGCCCCTCTACCTCTGCTGTTCACCTGCCCAGATTCATCTCTGCAGGCATGAATGTGCCTCAGGGCAAAAAGGGCACCGTGGGGAGACGTCGTTGTGCCCTTTGTCACAGGAAATGCCCCATCACCTGCACCACCTGTTCAGTAACCCTCTGCTTTACAGCAGAAAGAGACTGCTATTGGGCATGGCATCAGCAGAACAATATTATGTAGAGGACTGAGGGTCTTCACAATATTGTATATTATACTTTGAATGTGTGTAAATAGTTACCCTTGTTATTTTTATTTTTTTTCAAATTTTCAAATTTTTATATTATTATTATTATTTTTTGTTGGGGTGTGTGTTAGAATAGCATTTTAGTATTTTGTATATAGTCATTTAGTTCAAAATGTATCACTGTACCAATTTGGCCATTTGGGTACATTTGGGCAACTTGTGTGGGACACCTGGGTGACTACATGCTCAATGTCATGTAGCTCACTCGTTCCTGAAGATATCGTTTTGAAACTTTTTTCTAATACTGTTGCCATCTTATGTTCTGCATCAGAATTATCCCCAGCATCATATCTGAATGTTTGCCTGTTCTTGTTCAGTTGAAAGATGATGCAACAACAATAAAAACAAAAAACGTATGTTTATTTCCTTGTATTTTCTTCTACCAGATCTATTGTGTTATATTCTCCTACATTCAATTCACATTTCCACAAATTTCAGAGTGTTTCCTTTCAAATGATACCAAGAATATGCCTATCCTTGCCTCTGGGGCTGAGCTACAGACAGTTACATTTGGGTATGTCTTCAGGCGGAAATTGAGAGAAGGGGGGGGGGGGTATCCCAAAGAAGTTAATGGCTATTTGACCAAGAAGGAGAGCGATGGAGTGCTGCATCAGATGACCTGGATTACACAATCCCCCAACCTCAACCAAATTGAGATGGTTTGGGATGAGTTGGACCGCAGAGTGAAGGAAAAGCAGCCAACAAGTGTTCAGCATATTTCAGCATATGTGGAAACTCCTTCAAGTCTTTTGGAAAAGTATTCCAGGTGAAGCTGGTTAAGAGAATATCAAGAGTGTGCAAAGCTGTCATCAAGGCAAAGGGTGGCTACATTTAAAGAATCTAAAATATATTTTGATTTGTTTAAAACTTTTTTGGTTACTACATGATTCCATATGCGTTATTTCATAGTTTTGATGTCTTCACTATTATTCTACAATGTAGAAAACAGTAAAAATAAAGAAAAACGCTGGAATGAGTAGGTGTGTCCAAACAATTGACTGCTATTGTATGTTGAAGAGGGTGGGGCTTAAGCTACATCCCTGTCTCACCCCCCGGCCCTGTGGAAAGAAATGTTTGTGTTTTTTGCCAATTTTAACCGCACTAATGTGTCAATGGATTTTACAATGTCGTATTTTTCCCCCAACACCAATTTCCATCAATTTGTATAGCAGACCCTCATGCCAAATTGAGTCAAAAGCTTTTTGAAATCAACAAAGAATGAGAAGTCTTTCCCTCTGTTTTGGTTTGTTTGTTTGTCAAGTGTGCTGGGAGAATACATGGTCTGTCGTATGGTAATTTGCTAAAAAGCCAATTTGACATTTGCTCAGTACGTTGTTTTCGCTGAGAAAATGTATGAGTCTGCTGTTAATGATAATGCAGAGGATTTTCCTGAGGTTGCTGTTGTTGCATATCCCCCGGTAATTATTGGGGTCAAATATGTCTCCACTTTTGTGGATTGGGGTGATCAGTTCCAAATATTAGGGCAGATGCCAGAGCCCAGGATGATGTTAAAGAGTTTCAGGATAGCCAATTGGAATTTGTGGTCTGTATATTTTATAATTTCATTGAGGATACCATCAACCCCACAGGCCTTTTTGGGTTGGAGGATTGGAATTTTGTCCTGTAGTTCATTCAATGTAATTGGAGAATCTAGTGGGTTTTGGTCGTCTTTAACAGATGAGTCTATGATTTGTATTTGATCATTGTTACGCTCGTCGAAATGATCGGACCAAGGTGCAGGGTTGTAGGCGTGCATGTTATCTTTATTAAAAATGAACACCCAAAAACAACAAAAGGAAAACGAACGTAACGTTCGGTAGGCTACAAAAACAACATCCCACAAATTAAGGTGGCAAAACAGGCTGCCTAAGTATGATTCCCAATCAGAGACAACGATAGACAGCTGTCCCTGATTGAGAACCATACTCGCCAAAAAACAAAGAAATATAGAACAAAGAAATATAGAACATAGAAGGCCCACCCAAATCACACCCTGACCTAACCAAATAGAGAAATAAAAAGGCTCTCGAAAGGTCAGGGCGTGACAATCATGTATATGTTTTTGCTATTAGTTCTTTTTTATAGAGCCAAAAAAGATTGGAGAAGTGGTTTATCCATACATCTCCGTTTTGGATGGAAATCTTTGTGTTGTTTGTTTAGAGTTTTCCAATTTTCACAGAAGTCGTTAGATTCTATGGACTCTTCAATTACATTAAGCTGATTTCTGACGTGCCGTTCCTTCTTTTTCCGTAGTATATTTCTGTATTGTTTTAGTGAGTCACCGTAGTGAAGGCGTAGACTCAGGTTTTCTGGGTCTCTGTGTTTTTGGTTGGACAGGTTTCTCAATTTCTTTCTTAGGTTTTTGCATTCTTCATCAAACCATTTGTAATTTTTGTTAATTTACTTAGGTTGTCTGCTTGAAATGTTTAGATTTGATAGGGAAGCTGAGAGGTCAAATCTACTGTTTAGCTTTTTTACTGCCAAGTTTACACCTTCAGTATTACAGTGACACCTTTTGTCCAGGAAATTATCTAGAAGGGATTGAATGTGTTGTTGCCTAGTTGTTTTTTGGTAGATTTCCACACTACTTTCCTTCCATCTATAGCATTTCTTATGCTACATATATTCTTATGTTACTCAGTTCCTTTGGCGCCTCGCGATTGAGTATTGCTCTGTTCAAGTAGACTGTGATTTTGCTGTGATCTGATAGGGGTGTCAATGGGCTGACTGTGAACGCTCTGAGAGCGCCGACCGAGATGGCCGCCTCGCTTCGCGTTCCTTGGAAAATATGCAGTATTTTGTTTTTTTATGTGTCATTCCTTACATTGGTACCCCAGGTAATCTTAGGTTTCATTACATACAGTCGGGAGGAACTACTGAATATAAGAGCAACGTCAACTCACCATCGTTATAACCAGGAATATGACTTTCCCGAAACGGATCCAGTGTTTTGCCTTCCACCCAATACAATAGATCTGATCCCAGCCGGCGACCCTATGCGACGCCGTAAAAGGGGCAAACGTAGCGGTCTCCTGGTCAGGCTTCGTAGACGGGCACATCGCGCTCCACTCCCTAGCATACTACTCGCCAATGTCCAGTCTCTTGACAATAAGGTTGATGAAATCCGAGCAAGGGTAACATTCCAGAGAGACATCAGAGATTGTAACGTTCTCTGCTTCACGGAAACATGGCTAACTCAAGAGACTCTAACGGAGTCGGTGCAGCCAGCTGGTTTCTTCACGCATCGCGCCGACAGAAACATACATCTTTCTGGTAAGAAGAGGGGCGGGGGTGTATGCCTTATGATTAACGAGACGTGGTGTGATCATAACAACATACAGGAACTCAAGTCATTCTGTTCACCTGATCTAGAATTCCTCACAATCAAATGTCGACCGCATTATCTACCAAGGGAATTCTCTTCGATTATAATCACAGCCGCATATATTCCCCCCCAAGCAGACACATCGATGGCCCTGAACGAACTTTATCTGACTCTTTGTAAACTTGAAACCACACACCCTGAGGCTGCATTCATCGTAGCTGGGGATTTTAACAAGGCTAATCTGAAAACAAAACTCCCTAAATTCTATCAGCATATCGATTGTGCTACCAGGGCTGGTAAAACCTTGGATCATTGTTATACTAACTTCCGCGACGCATATAAGGCCCTCCCCCGCCCTCCTTTCGGAAAAGCTGACCACGACTCCATTTTGTTGCTTCCAGCCTACAAACAGAAACTAAAACAACAAGCTCCCGCGCTCAGGTCTGTTCAACGCTGGTCCGACCAATCTGATTCCACGCTTCAAGACTGCTTCGATCACGCGGATTGGAATATGTTCCGCATTGCGTCCAACAACAATATTGACGAATACGCTGATTCGGTGAGCGAGTTCATTAGAAAGTGCATTGACGATGTTGTACCCACAGCAACGATTAAAACATTCCCAAACCAGAAACCGTGGATTGACGGCAGCATTCGCGTGAAACTGAAAGCGTGAACCACTGCTTTTAACCAGGGCAAGGTGACCGGAAACATGACCGAATACAAACAGTGTAGCTACTCTCTCCGCAAGGCAATCAAACAAGCTAAGTCCCAGTATAGAGACAAAGTAGAGTCGCAATTCAACAGCTCAGACACAAGAGGTATGTGGCAGGGTCTACAGTCAATCACGGATTACAACAAGAAAACCAGCCCCGTCGCGGACCAGGATGTCTTGCTCCCACACAGGCTAAATAACTTTTTTGCTCGCTTTGAGGACAATACAGTGCCAATGACACGGCCCGCTACCAAAACCTGCGGGCTCTCCTTCACTGCAGCCGAGGTGAGTAAAACATTTAAACGTGTTAACCCTCGCAAGGCTGCAGGCCCAGACGGCATTCCCAGCCGCGTCCTCAGAGCATGCGCAGACCAGCTGGCTGGTGTGTTTACGGACATATTCAATCAATCCTTATCCCAGTCTGCTGTTCCCACATGCTTCAAGAGGGCCACCATCTTTCCTGTTCCCAAGAAAGCTAAGGTAACTGAGCTAAACGACTACCGCCCCGTAGCACTCACTTCCGTCATCATGAAGTGCTTTGAGAGACTAGTCAAGGACCATATCACCTCCACCTACCTGACACCCTAGACCAGGGGTGTCAAACTCAAATACCCAGTGGGCCAAAATGTAAAACCTGAACAAAGTCGCGGGCCAACATTGAACAAATGAACCTTTTAATATGGACCCAAACAAGTTTTGCTTTAACATTGAATATGGAACAAGCATCGCTTATTACCATACAATATATAATTTAATAGTGGAGACATGCAAAATCGAATTTCAAATGAAAAAACACATCAATGGCATTCATTTATTAAATAAATAAAAAATCGTATGCCTCTTTTCTATTTGCAGCCTTCTGATTTAAATACCAAAATAAACTTTTTCCACTGGCTAATAATTTTACAAATAAAATGATAATAAATCAATCAACCATTCAAGCCCATGCCTTGTAGCAAGAAAAAGTGTACAAAGAAAACGTTAATTATTGCACACTGATCTAATCTGATGTGCCCAAGCCAGATACCTGGCATCTCTTCTTGGATGCTAGTTCATCAATGTCTGGGCTCAGGCTCTGAGCTGAAGAAATCCTCAGTATCGAGCGAAGGTGTTCATCAGTCAGACGTCTCCTGTGAGTTGTTTTGGTCATCTTCATCGAGGAGAAAAGTTGCTCGCATAGATAAGTGCTGCCGAACATGGAGAGCATCTGAGCAGCTTGGGTGCGGAGCTGAGGCATTGTGTCAGGGATGAACCGTGGAAACTGTGCGGCGCCCACAGCATCATACTTTGACTTCAGCGTGTCGTTGCACTGGTATTCAATCAGCTCCATTTGGATGTTGGTTGGTGCATTTTCCACATCAACTGCGAAGGGATTACTAAGCAGTTCAAACCTACATTTCTGGACATCGAAGTCGGCAAATCGCCGGCTAAACTCAGCGGCAAGAACACTGAGTTTTTCAGCAAACTGTGCGCATGGGAACACGGCGGTAGAGATCTGCGCTTTTATGGTTTGGCAGCAGGGAAAATGGCAAGGGTTTCCTTGCGGCATCTGATTCTCCCACAGGCACAGTTTAGTTTTAAAGGCCCTCACTGCAGCGTACATGTCTGTGATGATGCGCCCCCGCCCCTGAAGCTGCAGGTTCAGCGCATCGAGATGGCTCGAGATGTCACAGAGAAAGGCCAGCTCACACAGAAATTTTTGCTCCCGGAGCTCTGCTGTATCCTTCCCTTTGGTTTCCAGGAATTGACATATTTCCTCACGCAGCTCGAAACATCTGTTCAGTACTTTTCCTCTGCTTAGCCATCTCACCTCTGTGTGATACGGCACGTCTGCGTATTCCGAACCACACTCCTCTAGAAAATTTTTTAACTGGCGGTGATTCAGACCTTTGGCTCTTATAAAGTTAACTACCTGTGTTACTGTGGTCATAACATGTTCCATCTTTAGGGCTTTAGCACACAGTGATTCCTGATGTATGATGCAGTGGTAAACAGTTAGCTCACCTGCACAGTTCTCTTCCCGCATCTTCTCCCGAACCATGCCCACCAGTCCACTCTTTTTACCGCACATCGCTGGCGCACCATCTGTCGTTAATCCAACGAGTTTATCCCACGGCAGCTTTATTTCAGTTACACATTTGGAAACCTCCTCAAAGATTTCCTTTCCTGTGGTTGTGCCATGCATTGATTTGAATCCCAATAGCTCCTCCGTAACACACAGATTTGAGTCCACTCCACGGATGAAGACTGACAGCTAAGCAGTATCAGATGCGTCGCAGCTCTCATCCACAGCGAGGGAGAACGCAACGAAATCTTTTCCCTTTTCCATCAGCTGGTCATACAGACTGGTGGCAAGATCACATGTGCGATCAGCTACTGTGTTCCTGCTCAGGCTCACGTTTGAAAATGCTTGCTTTTTCTCTGGGCATACGAGGTCACAAACTTTCATCATGCACTTTTTCACGAACTCTCCCTCATTAAAGGGCCGGGCTGATTTTGCGATCTCTGCTGCCACTATATAACTAGCCTTTACAGCAGCCTCACTTTGTGATGTGGCTTTTTTGAACATATTCTGTTGTGAAACCAAACTTCTTTTCATCTCCTCTACTTTCTGGCTCCTTTGAGTCATGTCCAGGTCCTTGTATTTGTCATGGTGTTTCGTTTCATAGTGTCGTCTAATGTTGTACTCCTTACTTACAGCCACGTTGACTCCACAAACAAGACAAACAGGTTTGTCTTTTACATATGTAAACAGATATTCTGCCTCCCACTTGTCCAGAAAGCTCCTGTTTTCTGCCTTTCTTTTCGCCATTTTTGGGAAGGGATAGCGCGCTGACAGTTGTAGCGTCTATGTTGCTATGACTACTGTCACAGAGGAGAGGGCGTTTCTGGGTCCTGTCCTGATTGGTGCGCGAAAACAACAGCAGAGCATTATGGGATTCGTAGTATTAGCGGTGAATGCGCTGTATAATACCGGCGGGCCAGCTCTAGTAGTAATTTGGTATTGTCTCGCGGGCCAAATATAATTACCAGAGTAAATGCCAGATTTTGACACCCATGCCCTAGACCCACTCCAATTTGCTTACCGACCCAATAGGTCCACAGACGACGCAATCACAACCACACTGCACACTGCCCTAACCCATCTGGACAAGAGGAATACCTATGTGAGAATGCTGTTCATCGACTACAGCTCAGCATTTAACACCATAGTACCCTCCAAACTCGTCATCAAGCTCGAGACCCTGGGTCTCGACCCCGCCCTGTACAACTGGGTCCTGGACTTCCTGACGGGCCGCCCCCAGGTGGTGAGGGTACGTAACAACATCTCCACCCCGCTGATCCTCAACACTGGGGCCCCACAAGGGTGCGTTCTGAGCCCTCTCCTGTACTCCCTGTTCACCCACGACTGCGTGGCCATGCACGCCTCCAACTCAATCATCAAGTTTGCGGACGACACTACAGTGGTAGGCTTGATTACCAACAACGACGAGATGGCCTACAGGGAGGAGGTGAGGGCCCTCGGAGTGTGGTGTCAGGAAAATAACCTCACACTCAACGTCAACAAAACAAAGGAGATGATTGTGGACTTCAGGAAACAGCAGAGGGAGCACCCCCCTATCCACATCGACGGGACAGTAGTGGAGAAGGTGGAAAGTTTTAAGTTCCTCGGTGTACACATCACGGACAAACTGAATTGGTTCACCCACACAGACAGCGTTGTGAAGAAGGTGCAGCAGCGCCTCTTCAACCTCAGGAGGCTGAAGAAATTCGGCTTGTCACCAAAAGCACTCACAAACTTCTACAGATGCACAATCGAGAGCATCCTGTCGGGCTGTATCACCGCCTGGTACGGCAACTGCTCCGCCCACAACCGTAAGGCTCTCCAGAGGGTAGTGAGGTCTGCACAACGCATCACCGGGGGCAAACTACCTGCCCTCCAGGACACCTACACCACCCGATGTCACAGGAAGGCCATAAAGATCATCAAGGACAACAACCACCCAAGCCACTGCCTGTTCACCCCGCTATCATTCAGAAGGCGAGGTCAGTACAGGTGCATCAAAGCAGGGACCGAGAGACTGAAAAACAGCTTCTATCTCAAGGCCATCAGACTGTTAAACAGCCATCACTAACATTTAGCGGCCGCTGCCAACATACTGACTCAACTCCAGCCACTTTAATAATGGGAATTGATGGGAATTATGTAAAAATGTACCACTAGCCACTTTAAACAATGCCACTTATTATAATGTTTACATACACTACATTACTCATCTCATATGTATATGTATATACTGTACTCTATATCATCTACTGCATCTTGCCATCTTTATGTAATACATGTATCACTAGCCACTTTAAACTATGCCACTTTATGTTTACATACCCTACATTACTCATCTCATATGTATATACTGTACTCTATACCATCTACTGCATCTTGCCTATGCCGTTCTGTACCATCACTCATTCATATATCTTTATGTACATATTCTTTATCCCTTTACACTTGTGTGTATAAGGTAGTAGTTGTGGAATTGTTAGGTTAGATTACTTGTTGGTTATTACTGCATTGTCGGAACTAGAAGCACAAGCATTTCGCTACACTCGCATTAACATCTGCTAACTATGTGTATGTGACAAATAAAATGTGATTTGATTTGATTTGAGACTGGGTTGAGGTCAGTGATAAAGTAGTCTACAGTACTACTGCCAAGAGATGAGCTATAGGTGTACCTACCGTAGGAGTCCCCTCGAAGCCTACCATTGACTATGTATATACCCAGCATGCAACAGAGCTGCAGGAGTTGTGACCTGTTTTTGTTGGTTATGTTGTCGTAGTTGTGTCTAGGGGGCATATGGGGGAGGGAATGCTGTCACCTCCAGGTAGGTGTTTGTCCCCCTGTGTGCTGAGGGTGTCAGGTTCTTGTCCGGTTCTGACATTTAGGTTGTTACAGACAAGTACATGACCCTGAAATTGCTTATCTCCCCATCTAGGCGGCAGGTAGCCAAGTAGTTAGAGCGTGGGCCCAGTATTGAAAGGTTGCTGGATTGAATCCCCGAGCTGCTAAGGTAAAAAGATGTTGCTTTGCAACTGAACAAGGCAGTTAACCCACTGTTCCCTGGTAGTTCATCATTGTAAATAAGAATTTGTTCTTAAAAGTGACTTGCCTAGTTTAATAAAGTTTAAAATATACACAAAACATGGATGGAGAAGCTGTTATCGTTAAAGTATTGGTATTCTATTGAGGGATATAGGTAGCACCCAGGAGGAAATTTTTCTCTGTTGAGATAATTATCCTTCTTAATCACACACACACAGGTTTAGGACTGGCTGCTGTTCAGACACACACACACACACACACACACTCACTCACTCACTCACACAGGATTAGGACTGGCTGCTGTTCAGACACACACACACACACACACACACACACACACACACACTCACTCACTCACACAGGTTTAGGACTGGCTGTTGTTCAGACACACACACACACACACACACTCACTCACTCACACAGGATTAGGACTGGCTGTTGTTCAGACACACACAAACACTCACTCACTCACACAGGTTTAGGACTGGCTGCTGTTCAGACACACAGATCAAGGACCGCTTCACACTGCCCAGAATCTCCCCCATTGTTACCCCCATTGGACAGAATCTCCCCCATTGTTACCCCCATTGGACAGAATCTCCCCCATTGTTACCCCCATTGGACAGAATCTCCCCCATTGTTACCCCCATTGGACAGAATCTCCCCCATTGTTACCCCCATTGGACAGAATCTCCCCCATTGTTACCCCCATTGGACAGAATCTCCCCCATTGTTACCCCCATTGGACAGAATCTCCCCCATTGTTACCCCCATTGGACAGAATCTCCCCCATTGTTACCCCCATTGGACAGAATCTCCCCCATTGTTACCCCCATTGGCAGCGTGTGTGTGTGTGTGTGTGTTACTTGTCCTCCTTCCCATTGGACAGAATCTCCCCCATTGTTACCCCCATTGGCAGCGTGTGTGTGTGTGTGTGTGTTACTTGTCCTCCTTCCCATTGGACAGAATCTCCCCCATTGTTACCCCCATTGGCAGCGTGTGTGTGTGTGTGTTACTTGTCCTCCTTCCCATTGGACAGAATCTCCCCCATTGTTACCCCCATTGGCAGCGTGTGTGTGTGTGTGTGTTACTTGTCCTCCTTCCCATTGGACAGAATCTCCCCCATTGTTACCCCCATTGGCAGCGTGTGTGTGTGTGTGTGTGTTACTTGTCCTCCTTCCCATTGGACAGAATCTCCCCCATTGTTACCCCCATTGGCAGCGTGTGTGTGTGTGTGTGTTACTTGTCCTCCTTCCCATTGGACAGAATCTCCCCCATTGTTACCCCCATTGGCAGCGTGTGTGTGTGTTACTTGTCCTCCTTCCCATTGGACAGAATCTCCCCCATTGTTACCCCCATTGGCAGCGTGTGTGTGTGTGTGTGTGTGTGTTACTTGTCCTCCTTCCCATTGGACAGAATCTCCCCCATTGTTACCACATTTTGCCAACTCCACACACGCCCAATGACCAGTCCTTGTTCCAATAGCCAAAGGCTGTAAAGCCTGACCTCATTAAATCGTTCCTTACATTCTCTTGCATTCTGTGTTTAAAATGTGTACAAGTAGTACCTCTGGTCCAACTTGGCTGTGAAACTCTCTGTGGGGCCTTCCATTAAATGTGTACAAGTAGTACCTCTGGTCCAACTTTGCTGTGAAACTCTCTGTGGGGCCTTCCATTAAATGTGTACAAGTAGTACCTCTGGTCCAACTTGGCTGTGAAACTCTCTGTGGGGCCTTCCATTAAATGTGTACAAGTAGTACCTCTGGTCCAACTTGGCTGTGAAACTCTCTGTGGGGCCTTCCATTAAATGTGAAATATTCAATAGAAATAAACAGGGGTCAATTCCAGTCAGTTCACGATTTAACCTTTTAGGGATATGGGGGCGCTGTTGTCACTTTGTAAAAAATCGTGCCCAAATTAAACTGCCTCGTACTCAATTCTTGCTCGTACAATATGCATATTATTATTACTATTCCACTAGATGTCACGATTTAAATCGTTTTACAATAGATATGTTTGATGTCCAAATAAACTGGCAGGAATTTACATTATAAATTGGTCCCAAACCAACTATCTGCATATACAGTTGAAGTCGGAGGTTTACATACACCTTAGCCAAATACATTTAAACTCAGTTTTTCACAATTCCTGACATTTAATCCCAGTAAAAATGTCCTGTCTTAGGTCAGTTAGGATCACCACTTTATTTTAAGAATGTCAAATGTCAGAATAATAGTAAAGAGAAGTATTTATTTCAGCTTTTGTTTTTTTCATCACATTCCCAGTGGGTCAGAAGTTTACAAACACTCAATTAGTATTTGGTAGCATTGACTTTAAATTGTTTAACTTATGTTATACGTTTCGGGTAGCCTTCCACAAGTTTCCCACAAAAAGTTGGGTGAATTTTGTCCCATTCCTCCTGACAGAGCTGGTGTGACTGAGTCAGGTTTGTAGGCCTCCTTGCTCGCACACACTTTTTCAGTTCTGCCCACACATTTTCTATGGGATTGAGGTCAGGGCTTTGTGATGACCACTCCAATACCTTGACTCTGTTGTCCTTAACCTCACTAGGGTATGTGGGACGGTAGCATCCCACCTTTTCAACAGCCAGTGAAACTGCAGGGCGCCAAATTCAAAACAACAGAAATCCCATAATTAAAATTCCTCAAACATACAAGTATTTTACACCATTTTAAAGATACACTTGTTGTAAATCCAGCCACAGTGTCCGATTTCAAAAAGGCTTTACGACGAAAGCACACCAAACGATTATGTTAGGTCAGAGCCAAGTCACAGAAAAAACAGTAATGTTTTCCAGCCAAAGACAGGAGTCATAAAAAGCAGAAAGAGATAAAATGAATCACTAACCGTTGATGATCTTCATCAGATGACACTCATAGGACTTCATATTACACAATACATATATGTTTTGTTCGGTAAAGTTCATATTTATATCCAAAAATCTCAGTTTACATTGGCGCGTTACGTTCAGTAGTTCCAAAACATCCTGTGATTTTGCAGAGAGCCACATCAATTTACAGAAATGCTCATAATACACATTGATAAAAGATACAACTGTTATGCATGGAATTTTAGATCCACTTCTCCTTAACTTCTTATGGCTGCAAGGGGCAGTATTGAGTAGCCAGTTAAATCGTGCCCATTTCAAACGGCCTCGTACTCAATTCTTGCTCGTACAATATGCATATTATTATTACTATTGGATAGAAAACACTCTCTAGTTTCTAAAACCGTTTGAATTATTTCTCTGAGTGAAACAGAACTCATTCTGCAGCACATTTCCTGACCAGGAAGTGGAATGTCAGAAATCGATGCTCTGTTCAACTTCCTGCCTATACATGGGCATGATACATAAGAGTCTACGTACACTTCATACACCTTCCCCTGGTTGTCAAGAGGCGGTGAGAGAAGACATTTCGTGTTTATCTTGGTCTGAGGTGGAATTAAAGTTCTTTGTATGACGTGACCGTCCATTTCCTGTTTCTGGAGCGCGCGAAAGGGGACATGGATTTGCCTTCTGTTTAGCTGTCGTTATGGACGACTAACAGCTCCGGTTTAGATTTTATTTGATACATGTGACCATATCATCGTAAAGTATGTTTTTTCAATATAGTTTAATCAGATTATTGAAATTTTTTCGGGAGTTTTGCCGTGTTCCGTTCTCTGACTTTGTTGACGTTGGAGAGATCCGTGCCACTTGGCAAGTGCCCATGCTAAATCAAGAGGGAAATTTGCCATTCCAGATCCAAACAACGACTGTTCTGGACAAAGGACACCTTGTCCAACATTCTGACGGAAGATCACCAAAAGTAAGAAACATTTTATGATGCTATTTCTAATATCTGTCGTGCATGTGAACTGGTCGTCGGCGCCCAAGTGTTTCTGGCTATTGTGGCTACGCTAATATAACGCTATATTGTGTTTTCGCTGTAAAACACTTGATAAATCGGAAATATTGTCTGGAATCACAAGATGCCTGTCTTTCAATTGCTGTACACTATGTATTTTTCAGAAATGTTTTATGATGAGTATTTAGTTATTTGGCGTTGGTGTCTGTAATTTTTCTGTCTGCTTTCGGTGCAATTTCTGACTGTAGCTGCAATGTAAACTATGATTTATACCTGAAATATGCACATTTTTCTAACAAAACATATGCTATACAATAAATATGTTATCAGACTGTCATCTGATGAAGTTGTTTCTTGGTTAGTGGCTATTTATATCTTTATTTGGTCGAATTTGTGATAGCTACTGATGGAGTAAAAAACTGATGGAGTAAGAAAAGTGGTGTCTTTTGCTAACGTGGTTAGCTAATAGATTTACATATTGTGTCTTCCCTGTAAAACATTTTAAAAATCGGACATGTTGGCTTGATTCACAAGATGTGTACCTTTCATATGCTGTATTGGACTTGTTAATGTGTGAAAGTTAAATATTTAAAAAAAAAAAAATTTGAATTTCGCGCCCTGCACTTTGAGCTGGCTGTTGTCATAAGTGTACCGACGTCGGGCTGCACCCCAAACAGGTTAATGCAACCGCTGTGTCAGATAAAAATAAAAATAAATTACGGAAAAAGCACACCATGCATTAATCTGAGTACAGCGCTCAGAGACCAACACAACCCAAACAGACATCCGCCATGTTGTTTAGTCAACAGAGGTCAGAAATAGCATTATAAATATTCACTTAACTTTGATGATCTTCATCAGAATGCACTCCCAGGAATCCCAGTTCCACAATAAATGTTTGTTTTGTTCGATAATGTCCATCATTTATGTCCAAATTCCTCCTTGGTGTTCGCGCGTTAAGTACACAATCTAAACTCATGACGCACGTGCAAGTCCAACGGAAAGTACAGACAAAAAGTCCCAAAAAGTTCTGTTACAGTTCATAGAAACATGTCAAACGATGTATAGAATCAATCTTTAGAATATTTTTAACATAAATCTTCAAAAATGTTCCAACGGGAAAATTCCTTTGTCTTCAGAAATGCGATGGAACGCAGCTAGCTCTCACATGAACGCGCATGGTCAGCGCATGGTCAGCTCGTGGCACTCTGGGAGAGACCTTACTCAATCCCCTCTCATTTGCCCCCACTTCACAATAGAATCAAGGTTCTAAAGACTGTTGACATCTAGT
The DNA here is from genome assembly GCF_016432855.1 of Salvelinus namaycush. NCBI lineage: Eukaryota > Metazoa > Chordata > Actinopteri > Salmoniformes > Salmonidae > Salvelinus > Salvelinus namaycush. Next base: position 1,027,521 of record NC_052333.1, read on the forward strand.
GGAAGCCTTAGGAAGTGCAACATGACCCCATTTCCACTGTATCTTGGATAAGCAAAGAGTTGAAAACCTACAAACCTCAGATTTCCCACTTCCTGGTTGGATTTTTTCTCAGGTTTTTGCCTGCCATATGAGTTCTGTTACACTCACAGACATCATTCAAACAGTTTTAGAAACTTCAGAGTGTTTTCTATCCAAATCTACTAATAACATGCATATCCTAGGATCTGGGCCTGAGTAGCAGGCAGTTTACTCTGGGCACGCTTTTCATCCGGACGTGAAAATACTGCCCTCTACCCCAAAGAAGTTAAATCACAGTCATATACTCGTCTGTTAGGTTAACGTCCTCACTAAGATCTTGGCCCATCCCTCATCAACTCTGCCAGGAGGAAACAGGAATGGACTCTCATTATTGATTTTCCCTCCAAAATAGCTGCCCAGCCTTGCTCCAAACAGCCCGTGACACGGCGGCAATTAACCCCTTGATTCATCAATGAGGTGGAGGGAATTTGCCAAACATATCATCATCTCTGGCTCCCTTAGTTGGAACTGAAATAGAAGGGAGATGGAGAGATGGTAAAAAGAGGAAATATGGTAATGAAACAGAGAAGACATAGTAATGAGAGAGAGGAGATATGATAATTAAATAGAGGAGGGATGGAGAGATAGTAATGAAAGAGATGGAGAGATAGCAATGAAAGAGAGGGAGATGGAGAGATAGCAATGAAATAGAGGGAGATGGAGAGATAGTAATGAAAGAGATGGAGAGATTGAGAGATAGTAATGAAAGAGAGGGAGATGGAGAGATAGCAATGAAAGAGAGGGAGATGGAGAGATAGCAATGAAAGAGAGGAGAGATGGAGAGATAGCAATGAAAGAGAGGAGAGATGGAGAGATAGCAATGAAAGAGAGGAGAGATGGAGAGATAGTTACGAAAGAGATGGAGATATAGTAATGAAATAGATGATAGATGGAGATATAGTAATGAAAGAGAGGAGAGATGGAGATATAGTTATGAAATAGATGGAGAGATGGAGATATAGTTATGAAAGAGATGGAGAGATGGAGATATAGTAATGAAAGAGATGATAGATGGAGATATAGTTACGAAAGTGATGGAGAGATGGAGATATAGTAATGAAAGAGATGATAGATGGAGATATAGTTACGAAAGCGATGGAGAGACGGAGATATCCTGTCTGGCACCGGGGTTCCGCTAGCGGAACTCCTCCCACATTCCACTGAAAAGGCAGAGCGCGAAATTCCCAAAATATTTTTGAGAAATATTTAACAATAGGGGGTGCTGTTGGGACTTTGTAATAATTACGTTCCCAAATTAAACTGCCTCGTACTCAATGCTTGCTCGTACAATATGCATATTATTATTACTATTGGATAGAAAACACTCTCTAGTTTCTAAAACCGTTTGAATTATTTATCTGAGTGAAACAGAACTCATTCTGCAGCACATTTCCTGTCAGGAAGTGAGATTTCTGAAATCGAGGTCCCTGTTCTGAGGTCAGTTTATAAGTCCCCATGTAAGCTACGGGGCTACATGCACTGCATACGCCTTCCTCTAGATGTCAGTAAGCGGTGAGAATTTGAATGGAGTGGATTGCACAATCTGGGACACTATAAAGGCTCATGGAACGGAAGTACCGTTCTTTTCAACGGGGCGCCTGGCGCAAGAGGGACATCACATTGGCGTCCTGCAAAAGCTTTCGTTTTAGCAGTTCGATATCTCCGGTCATGTTTTAATTCGTTATAGGTGTTAAAGACATCATAAGGTAGTTAATTTAAACCGACTTATAGCAGTTTATATCAGTTTATTGCGATTTTCTGGATTTCTTTGTGACGCGCTTTCACGAGTTGGACACCTCTCCAGTGGGTGGCTATCGTTAGCTGCTATTTCTACAGGAGAAGAGGACATCTTTCAACCAAAAGACGATTGTTCTGGAGAAAGGACACCTTGCCCAAGATTCTGATGGAAGCTCAGCTAATAGTAAGCAGTCTTTATGCTGTTAATTCGTATTTATGTTGACAAATGTCAAATAATAATTCCGCCATGAATTTCGGTGCGTCTCGCTTTAGCGCACGCTGTATTGCGCAGTAACGTTAATTTTAAAAATCTAACACAGCGGTTGCATTAAGAACTAATGTATCTTTCATATGCTGTCCAACCTGTATTTTTTTGTCAAGTTTATGATTACTTATTGATTGGAATAGGTGCCTCTCCAAGATGGCGCCGGACAGATTGCTTGAAGTTTTGGCCACTAATCACATTGTATAACCACGATTTGTGCCGCTAAATATGCACATTTTCGAACAAACCCTATATGCATTGTGTAATATGATGTTCCAGGACTGTCATCTGATGAAGAATATCAAGGTTAGTCAAAAATTATATATCTTTTGCCTGTTTGTTACGATCGCTAACCTTTGCTGCTGGTAAATGGTGTTGTGTTTCTGGCTATTGTGGTAAGCTAATATAATGCTATATTGTGTTTTCGCTGTAAAACACTTAGAAAATCTGAAATATTGGCTGGATTCACAAGATCTGTGTCTTTCATTTGCTGTACGCTGTGTATTTTTAATAAATGTTTTATGATGAGTAATTAGGTAATACACGATGGTCTCTGTAGTTATTCTAGTTGCTTTGGTGAGAGTTGTGATGGTGGCTGCAATGGTAAACTATGATTTATACCTGAAATATGCACATTTTTCTAACAAAACATATGCTATACAATAAATATGTTATCAGAATGTCATCTGAGGAAGTTGTTTCTTGGTTAGTGGCTATTTATATCTTTATTTGGTCGAAATTGTGATAGCTACCTATGCAGGAAAAAAATGGTGGACAAAAAAAGTTGTGTCTTTTGCTATCGTGGTTAGCTAATAGATTTACATATTGTGTCCTCCCTGTAAAACATTTTAAAAATCAGAAATGATGGCTGGATTCACAAGATGTGTATCTTTCATCTGGTGTCTTGGACTTGTGATTTAATGATATTTAGATGCTACTATTTACTTGTGACGCTATGCTAGGCTATGCTAGTCAGCTTTTTTACTGACGGGGGTGCTCCCGGATCCGGGTTTTAACAAGTCCAATACAGCAAATGAAAGATTCACATCTTGTGAATCCAGTCAACATATCCGATTTTTTAAATGTTTTACAGCGAAAACACCACATATATTTATGTTAGCTCACCACCAAATACAAAAAAGGACAGACATTTTTCACAGCACAGGTAGCATGCACAAAGCCAACCTAACTAACCAAGAACCAACCAAACTAACCAAGAAACAACTTCATCAGATGACAGTCTTATAACATGTTATACAATAAATCTATGTTTTGTTCGAAAAATGTGCATATTTGAGGTATAAATCAGTTTTACATTGCAGCTACCATCACAGCTACCGTCACAAATAGGACCGAAGCAGCCAGAGTAATTACAGACACCAACGTCAAATACCTAAATACTCATCATAAAACATTTCTGAAAAATCGATGGTGTACAGCAAATTAAAGACAAACATCTTGTGAATCCAGCCAATATTTCAGATTTTTTAAGTGTTTTACAGCGAAAACACAATATAGCATTATATTAGCTTACTACAATAGCCTACCACACTACCGCATTCATTCATCAAGGCACGTTAGCGATAGCAATAGGCACGTTAGCGATAGGGAATAAACCAGCAAAAGATATTAATTTTCACTAACCTTCATAAACCTTCATCAGATGACAGTCCTATAACATCATGTTATACATACACTTATGTTTTGTTCGAAAATGTGCATATTTAGAGCTGAAATCAGTGGTTATACATTGTGCTAACGTAGCATCTTTTTCCCAGAATGTGCGGATATTTTTATGACACTCAACTATTCTGACCAAATAACTATTCATAAACGTTACTAGAAAATACATGTTGTATAGGAAATGATAGATACACTAGTTCTTAATGCAATCGCCGTGTTAGAATTCTAAAAATAACTTCATTACGACATCCAGCTTAGTTATAGCGAGAGCGTGCCCAAAATCTGGGCGCAAACTACTAGTACAACATGTTCGACAGATATATGAAATAGCATCATAAAATGGGTCCTACTTTTGATGATCTTCCATCAGAATGTTGTACAAGGGGTCCTTTGTCCAGAACAATCGTTGTTTGGTTTTAGAATGTCCTCTTCTCCAGTCAATTAGCACGGAAAGCTAGCAAAGTAGCGCAAAGCTCTCCTTCCTGAACAAAGGCACACAACGCAACACACCTAACGTCCCGAATAAATTTCAATAATCTAATAAAACTATATTGAAAAACATACTTTACGATGATATTGTCACATTTATCAAATAAAATCAAAGCCGGAGATATTAGTCGTCTATAACGACAGCCTTTCAGAAGGCAATACCAGGTCCCTTCGCGCGCGCTCCAGAAAACAGGAAACTGGTGACATGTCATACAAAGAGCTTTTATTCGACCCCAGATCAAGTTATACACTCCATTTCTTCTCTCACTGCCTGTCGACATCTAGTGGAAGACGTATGAAGTGCATGTATACTAATAAATATCAAGGACATTTATAGGCAGGCCCTAGAACAGAGCATCGATTTCAGATTTTCCACTTCCTGTCAGGAAGTTTGCTGCAAAATGAGTTCTGTTTTACTCACAGATATAATTCAAACGGTTTTAGAAACTAGAGAGTGTTTTCTATCCAATAGTAATAATAATATGCATATTGTACGAGCAAGAATTGAGTACAAGGCCGTTTAAATTGGGCACGATTTTCCCCCAAAGTGAAAACAGCGCCCTCTGTCCTCAACAGGTTAAAGTAATGAAAGAGATGATAGATGGAGATATAGTTACGAAAGTGATGGAGAGATGGAGATATAGTAATGAAAGAGATGATAGATGGAGATATAGTTACGAAAGTGATGGAGAGATAGTAATGAATGAGAAGAGAGATGGTAATGAATGAAAGGATAGATGGAGAGATTTAACATACTGTATGTATCTGTCTGTCTCTCTTTGTTTCTCCCTCTCTCTTTCCCTCACTCCCTCTCTCTTTCCCTCACTCCCTCTCTTTTTCCCTCACTCCCTCTCTCTTTCCCTCACTCCCTCTCTCTTTCCCTCACTCCCTCTCTCTTTCCCTCACTCCCTCTCTCTTGCCCTCCATCTCTCTCACTCTCTTTACTCTCTCTCTCTTTACTCTCTCTCTCTCTCTCTCTTTACCTCCCTCACTCTCTCTTTCTCTCCCTCTCTCTCTCTTTCCCTCCTTCTCTCTCTCTTTCCCTCCCTCCAACTCTCTCTCCTTCCTTCTCTCTCTTTCCATCCCTCCCTGACTCTCTCTTTCCCTCCCTGACTCTCTCTTTCCCTCCCTGACTCTCTCTTTCCCTCCCTGACTCTCTCTTTCCCTCCCTGACTCTCTCTTTCCCTCCCTGACTCTCTCTTTCCCTCACTCCCTCTCTCCATCTTTCCCTCCCTCCCTCTCTCCACCTTTCCCTCTCTCCATCTTTCCCTCCCTCCCTCTCTCCATCTTTCCCTCCCTCCCTCTCTCCATCTTTCCCTCCCTCCCTCTCTCTTTCCCTTCCTCCCTCTCTCTTTCCCTTCCTCCCTCTCTCTTTCCCTTCCTCCCTCTCTCCCATCTCTGTCATAGATCCGTGTCATTCATCATTGCTTGGAGCCAGTTAAACGTTATCCGTTAACACCGACTGGCATTACTTAAAACCTTTACAGCGAGAACCAGAACCTTGACACCATGTTATGTTAACCTCCCATATGATTAACAGAACAATGATTATCACACTACATAGTGTGTTAAGGAAGGAACTTGGCACACTCTGGTTGAATGAAAACAACATTGATTTCCTATGGACGGATGCTTCCTGCTAGGCCACAGGCCAAGGATGAGTCCCTAATGGCACCATAATCCCTGTACAGTGAACTACCCTATGGACACTGGCCAAAAGTATAAGACTATATAGGTAATAGTGGGCCATTTGGAACACAACCCACAATTCAATTCAATTCAAGGGGCTTTATCAGCATGGGAAACATATGTTATTATTGCCAAAACAAATGAGGCAGATAATAAACAAAAGTAAAATTCCTAAATAACAAAAATTATTAAATTAAAATAACAAAAATTCCTAAATAATGACATTACAGCCAGCATCTCTCTCTCTCTCTCTCTCTCTCAATTTCAATTTCTATTTCGCTTTAAGGGGTTTTATTGGCATGGGAAACATATGTTAATATTGCGAAAGTAAGTGAAGTAGATGGTAAAGAAAATTGAAATAAACAATAAAAATGAACAGTAAACATTACACTCACAGAAGTTCCAAAAGAATAAAGACATTACAAATGTCATATGTATATATACAGTGTTGTAACAATGTACAAATAGTTAAAGTACAAAAGGGAAAATAAATAAACATAAATATGGGTTGTATTTACAATGTATTTACAATGGTGTTTGTTCTTCACTGGTTGACCTTTTCTTGTGGCAACAGGTCACAAATCTTGCTGCTATGATGTCACACTGTGGTATTTCACCCAGTAGATATGGGAGACCAAAATTGGGTTTGTTTTCTAATTATTTGTGGATCAGTGTCACGTTCCTGACCTATTTTCTGTTAGTTTTTGTATGTGTTAGTTGGTCAGGACGTGAGTTTGGGTGGGCAGTCTATGTTTTCTGTTTCTATGTTGGTTTAAAGGGTGACCTGATATGGCTCTCAATTAGAGGCAGGTGGTTTTCATTTCCTCTGATTGAGAGTCATATTAAGGTAGGTGTTTTCACACTGTTTGTTGTGGGTGGTTGTCTCCTGTGTCTGTGTTATGTTATGCCACATGGGACTGTTTCGGTTTTGTTTGTTCGTTTGTTCGGTTTATGTAGTCTGTTCCTGTTTTCATGCGTTCTTCGTTATACGTAAGTTCTTATGTTCAGGTGCGTCTACGTCGTTTGTTGTTTTGTAGTTAATCAAGTATAGTTCGTTTTGTGTCTTGTTTAAATAAATAATATGTCATCACACAACGCTGCATTTTGGTTCAATCCCTGCTCCTCCTCTTCGGATGAAGAGGAGGAGGAAAGCCGTTACAGAACCACCCACCAAATTACCAGAACCAAGCAGTGTGACTACGAGCAGCGACCAAATAATCAGGACTCGTGGACTTGGGAAGAAGTCTTGGAGGGAAAAGGACACTGGGCACATATTGGGGAATATCGCCGCGCTCGTGAGGAGATGGAGGCAGCGAGAGCCCAAGAGCGGTGGTATGAGGAGGCAGCAAGGAGACGTGGCTGGAAGCCGGAGAATAAAGCTCAAGACCGGAGATATGAAGGTACGCGGCTAGCAAGGAAGCCCGAGAAGAAACCCCAAAAATTTCTTGGGGGGGGGCTAAGAGGTAGTGGGCCAAGGGCAGGTAGGAGACCTGCGCCCACTTCCCAGGCTAACCGTGGAGAGCGGGAGTACGGGCAGACACCGTGTTACGCAGTAGAGCGCACGATGTCTCCTGTACGTGTGCATAGCCCGGTGCGGGTTATTCCACCTCCCCGCACTGGTAGGGCTAGATTGAGCGTTGAGCCGGATGTCATGAAGCCGGCTCTACATATCTGGCCACCAGTACGTCTCTTTGGGCCGGCTTACATGGCACCAGCCTTACGCATGGTGTCCCCGGTTCGCCTACATAGCCCGGTGCGGGTTATTCCACCTCCCCGCACTGGTCGGGCGACGGGGAGCATTCAACCAGGTAAGGTTGGGCAGGCTCAATGCTCAAGGGAGCCAGTACGCCTGCACGGTCCGGTATTTCCGGCGCCACCTCCCCGCCCCAGCCCAGTACCACCAGTGCCTACTCCACGCACCAGGCTTCCAGTGCGTTTCCAGAGCCCTGTTCCTCCTCCACGCACTCTCCCTATGGTGCGTGTCTCCAGCCCAGTGCCTCCAGTTCCGGCACCACGCACTAAGCCTCCTGTGCGTCTCCAGAGCCCTGTACGCACTGTTCCTTCTCCCCGTACTCGTCCTGATGTGCGTGCACTCAGCCCGGTGCCACCAGTGCCGGTACCACGCACCAGGCCTATAGTGCGCTTCGAGAGGTCAGTGTGCCCTGTCCCTGCTCCCCGCACTAGGCTTGAAGTGCGTGTCTCCAGTCCGGTGCCTCCAGTTCCGGCACCACGCACCAGGCCTACAGTGCGTCTCAGCCGGCCAGAGTCTGCCGTCTGCCCAACGGCGCCTGAACTGTCCGTCTGCCAAGCGCCGCATGAACTGCCCGTCTGTATTGAGCCTTCAAAGCCGCCCGTCTGCCATGAGCCTGCAAAGCCGCCCGTCTGCCATGAGCCTACAGAGCCTTCCGCCAGACAGGAGCCGCTAGAGCCTTCCGCCAGACAGGAGCCGCTAGAGCCTTCCGCCAGACAGGAGCGGCCAAAGCCTTCCGCCAGACAGGATCAGCCAGAGCCATCCGTCTCCGCAGCGCCATCTGAGCCATCCGTCTCCTCAGCGCCATCTGAGCCATCCGTCTCCCCAGCGCCGTCTGAGCCGTTAGTCAGTCAGGAGCCGCTAGAGCCATTCGTCAGTCAGGATCTGCCAGAGCCGCCAACCAGACAGGATCTGCCAGAGCCGCCAACCAGACAGGATCTGCCAGAGCCGCCAACCAGACAGGATCTGCCAGAGCCGCCAACCAGACAGGATCTGCCAGAGCCGCCAACCAGACAGGATCTGCCAGAGCCGCCAACCAGACAGGATCTGCCAGAGTCGCCAGCGAGCCATGAGCGTCCAGAGCCGTCAGCCAGCCATGAGCGTCCAGAGCCGTCAGCCAGCCATGAGCGTCCAGAGCCGTCAGCCAGCCATGAGCGTCCAGAGCCGTCAGCCAGCCATGAGCGTCCAGAGCCGTCAGCCAGCCATGAGCGTCCAGAGCCGTCAGCCAGCCATGAGCGTCCAGAGCCGTCAGCCAGCCATGAGCGTCCAGAGCCGTCAGCCAGTCATGAGCTGCCCCTCAGCCCAGAGCGGCCATTTATCCAGAACTGCCCCTCAGTCCAGAGCTGTCTCTCTGTCCGGAGCTGCCCTTCAGTCCGGAGTTGCCCCTCTATCCTGAGCTACCTCTCTATCCTGACCTACCTCTCTGTCCTGTGCTATATCTCTGTCCTGAGCTACCTTATCCCGGTGCTGCCCCTTGTCTCGATGTTACCCAAAGAATTAAGTGGGTGGAATAGGAGGGTGGTCAGTCGTAGGGGGAAACGTAAGCTGGGATTGACTATGGTGGGGTGGGGACCTCGCCCAGAGCCTGAGCCACCACCGTGGTCAGATGCCCACCCAGACCCTCCCCTAAAACTTTGTGCTGGTGCGCCCGGAGTTTGCACCTTAAGGGGGGGGTTATGTCACGTTCCTGACCTATTTTCTGTTAGTTTTTGTATGTGTTAGTTGGTCAGGACGTGAGTTTGGGTGGGCAGTCTATGTTTTCTGTTTCTATGTTGGTTTAAAGGGTGACCTGATATGGCTCTCAATTAGAGGCAGGTGGTTTTCATTTCCTCTGATTGAGAGTCATATTAAGGTAGGTGTTTTCACACTGTTTGTTTGTGGGTGGTTGTCTCCTGTGTCTGTGTTATGTTACGCCACATGGGACTGTTTCGGTTTTGTTTGTTCGTTTGTTCGGTTTATGTAGTCTGTTCCTGTTTTCATGCGTTCTTCGTTATACGTAAGTTCTTATGTTCAGGTGCGTCTACGTCGTTTGTTGTTTTGTAGTTAATCAAGTATAGTTCGTTTTGTGTCTTGTTTAAATAAATAATATGTCATCACACAACGCTGCATTTTGGTTCAATCCCTGCTCCTCCTCTTCGGATGAAGAGGAGGAGGAAAGCCGTTACAATCAGTGTAATCTGAGGGAAATATGTGTCTCTAATATGTTAATACATTTGACAGGAGGTTAGGAAGTGCAGCTCAGTTTCCACCTCATTTTGTGGGCAGTGTGCACATAGCCTGTCTTCTCTTGAGAGCTAGGTCTGCTACTCTCTCGCTCAAGTCAAATCAAATCAAATTGTATTTGTCAGATCCACCGAACACAACAGGTGTAGACCTTACCGTGAAATGCTTACATACACGCCAACAATGTATTTCAAGAAATAAAATTAAGAAAATATTTACCAAGTAAACTAAAGTAAAAAAACTGGTACCGAGTCAATGTGCAGGGGTACAGGTTAGTCAAGGTAATTAGTAGAGGTAGGTAGTGGTAAAGTGATTATGCATAGATAATTAACAGAGAGCATCAGCAGGGTAAACAAAGGGGAAGGGTTGTCAATGTAAATAACCCGGGTAGCCATTTTTTTAGATGTTCAGGAGTCTTATGGCTTGGGGGGTAGAAGCTGTTAAGTAGCCTCTTGGACCTAGACTTGACACTCCGGTACTGCTTGTCGTGCCGCAGCAGAGAGAACAGTCTATGACAAGGGTGGCTGGAGTCTTTGACAATTTTTAGGGGGCCTTCCTCTGACACCGCCTAATGGTGTGTGTGGAGAGAGGATGAAAGGGAAGCCCTAGCACAACATGTGGGGAAGAAAGGGAAGCCCTAGCACAACATGTGGGGAAGAAAGGGAAGCCCTAGCACAACATGTGGGGAAGAAAGGGAAGCCCTAGCACAACATGTGGGGAAGAAAGGGAAGCCCTAGCACAACATGGGGGGAAGAAAGGGAAGCCCTAGCACAACATGTGGTGAAGAAAGGGAATCCCTAGCACAGCATGTGGGGAAGAAAGGGAAGCCCTAGCACAGCATGGGGGGAAGAAAGGGAAGCCCTAGCACAGCATGTGGGGAAGAAAGGGAAGCCATAGCACGACATGTGGGGAAGAAAGGGAAGCCCTAGCACAACATGTGGGGAAGAAAGGGAAGCCCTAGCACAGCATGTGGGGAAGAAAGGGAAGCCCTAGCACAACATGTGGGGAAGAAAGGGAAGCCCTAGCACAGCATGTGGGGAAGAAAGGGAAGCCCTAGCACAACATGTGGGGAAGAAAGGGAAGCCCTAGCACAGCATGTGGGGAAGAAAGGGAAGCCCTAACACAACATGTGGGGAAGAAAGGGAAGCCCTAGCACAGCATGTGGGGAAGAAAGGGAAGCCCTAGCACAGCATGTGGGGAAGAAAGGGAAGCCCTAGCACAGCATGTGGGGAAGAAAGGGAAGCCCTAGCACAGCATGTGGGGAAGAAAGGGAAGCCCTAGCACAACATGTGGTGAAGAAAGGGAAGCCCTAGCACAACATGTGGGGAAGAAAGGGAATCCCTAGCACAACATGTGGGGAAGAAAGGGAAGCCCTAGCACAGCATGTGGGGAAGAAAGGGAAGCCCTAGCACAGCATGTGGGGAAGAAAGGGAAGCCCAAGCACAACATGTGGGGAAGAAAGGGAAGCCCTAGCAAAGCATGTGGGGAAGAAAGGGAAGCCCTAGCACAACATGTGGGGAAGAAAGGGAAGCCCTAGCACAACATGTGGGGAAGAAAGGGAAGCCCTAGCACAACATGTGGGGAAGAAAGGGAAGCCCTAGCACAACATGTGGGGAAGAAAGGGAAGCCCTAGCACAACATGGGGGGAAGAAAGGGAAGCCCTAGCACAACATGTGGTGAAGAAAGGGAATCCCTAGCACAGCATGTGGGGAAGAAAGGGAAGCCCTAGCACAGCATGGGGGGAAGAAAGGGAAGCCCTAGCACAGCATGTGGGGAAGAAAGGGAAGCCATAGCACGACATGTGGGGAAGAAAGGGAAGCCCTAGCACAACATGTGGGGAAGAAAGGGAAGCCCTAGCACAGCATGTGGGGAAGAAAGGGAAGCCCTAGCACAACATGTGGGGAAGAAAGGGAAGCCCTAGCACAGCATGTGGGGAAGAAAGGGAAGCCCTAGCACAACATGTGGGGAAGAAAGGGAAGCCCTAGCACAGCATGTGGGGAAGAAAGGGAAGCCCTAACACAACATGTGGGGAAGAAAGGGAAGCCCTAGCACAGCATGTGGGGAAGAAAGGGAAGCCCTAGCACAGCATGTGGGGAAGAAAGGGAAGCCCTAGCACAGCATGTGGGGAAGAAAGGGAAGCCCTAGCACAGCATGTGGGGAAGAAAGGGAAGCCCTAGCACAACATGTGGTGAAGAAAGGGAAGCCCTAGCACAACATGTGGGGAAGAAAGGGAATCCCTAGCACAACATGTGGGGAAGAAAGGGAAGCCCTAGCACAGCATGTGGGGAAGAAAGGGAAGCCCTAGCACAGCATGTGGGGAAGAAAGGGAAGCCCAAGCACAACATGTGGGGAAGAAAGGGAAGCCCTAGCAAAGCATGTGGGGAAGAAAGGGAAGCCCTAGCACAGCATGTGGGGAAGAAAGGGAAGCCCTAGCACAACATGTGGGGAAGAAAGGGAAGCCCTAGCACAACATGTGGGGAAGAAAGGGAAGCCCTAGCACAGCATGTGGGGAAGAAAGGGAAGCCCTAGCACAACATGTGGGGAAGAAAGGGAAGCCCTAGCACAGCATGTGGGGAAGAAAGGGAAGCCCTAGCACAACATGTGGGGAAGAAAGGGAAGCCCTAGCACAACATGTGGGGAAGAAAGGGAAGCCCTAGCACAGCATGTGGGGAAGAAAGGGAAGCCCTAGCACAACATGTGGGGAAGAAAGGGAAGCCCTAGCACAGCATGTGGGGAAGAAAGGGAAGCCCTAGCACAGCATGTGGGGAAGAAAGGGAAGCCCTAGCACAGCATGTGGGGAAGAAAGGGAAGCCCTAGCACAACATGTGGGGAAGAAAGGGAAGCCCTAGCACAACATGTGGGGAAGAAAGGGAAGCCCTAGCACAGCATGTGGGGAAGAAAGGGAAGCCCTAGCACAGCATGTGGGGAAGAAAGGGAAGCCCTAGCACAACATGTGGGGAAGAAAGGGAAGCCCTAGCACAACATGTGGGGAAGAAAGGGAAGCCCTAGCACAACATGTGGGGAAGAAAGGGAAGCCCTAGCACAGCATGTGGGGAAGAAAGGGAAGCCCTAGCACAGCATGTGGGGATGAAAGGGAAGCCCTAGCACAACATGTGGGGAAGAAAGGGAAGCCCTAGCACAACATGTGGGGAAGAAAGGGAAGCCCTAGCACAACATGTGGGGAAGAAAGGGAAGCCCTAGCACAACATGTGGGGAAGAAAGGGAAGCCCTAGCACAGCATGTGGGGAAGAAAGGGAAGCCCTAGCACAACATGTGGGGAAGAAAGGGAAGCCCTAGCACAGCATGTGGGGAAGAAAGGGAAGCACAACATGTGGGGAAGAAAGGGAAGCCCTAGCACAACATGTGGGGAAGAAAGGGAAGCACAACATGTGGGGAAGAAAGGGAAGCCCTAGCACAACATGTGGGGAAGAAAGGGAAGCCCTAGCACAGCATGTGGGGAAGAAAGGGAATCCCTAGCACAGCATGGGGGGAAGAAAGGGAATCCCTAGCACAGCATGTGGGGAAGAAAGGGAATCCCTAGCACAACATGTGGGGAAGAAAGGGAAGCCCTAGCCCAACATGTGGGGAAGAAAGGGAATCCCTAGCACAACATGTGGGGAAGAAAGGGAAGCCCTAGCACAGCATGGGGGGAAGAAAGGGAATCCCTAGCCCAACATGTGGGGAAGAAAGGGAATCCCTAGCACAACATGTGGGGAAGAAAGGGAAGCCCTAGCACAACATGTGGGGAAGAAAGGGAAGCCCTAGCACAGCATGGGGGGAAGAAAGGGAAGCCCTAGCACAACATGTGGGGAAGAAAGGGAATCCCTAGCACAACATGTGGGGAAGATAGGGAAGCCCTAGCACAGCATGGGGGGAAGAAAGGGAAGCCCTAGCCCAACATGTGGGGAAGAAAGGGAAGCCCTAGCACAGCATGTGGGAACACTATAACGTTCACTATATCAGGAAGATTTATTTCCCTTCTCACTTTGAAAAACACCATGAGCAGAGAAGGATCCATTAATCACACCATATACAACTGCCTTTCTCAACCACCATCTGCCAGATACTGTAGCTACGTTATAGTGAAGAAATACTCTGTCAAAACTAGACATTAAACGGCCAGTCTGCGATTGGTTCATCCCTTGCTTGTGGTTACATGGCATTTCTCCAGCCCCATCCCTCAGCTGTTAACCAAAGCAGTGGCAGGGTCCCTACTTCGATGTTGTTTGAACTACAGATTGCCCCTTTAAACAGCATGGCAATTATGCTAATCTATTATGTACACATTAAAAGTTTAAATAATAATATCTCACCATCCTACAGTGAGATCCTATTTGCAGGACAGAGTGTCCTGTGGTGATTGACAGTATATATTTTCCAGTACTCTTGTAAATAATGTTCAAGACAGTTTTGTTTTGAGTTTAGCTCGATCAAGAGTGAAATATGTCAACTCAAACTGGGGTGAGGCAACGCCTCTCTGAGACGCTCCAGTTTACGGAAGGTTCTGGTTTCAGTTATATAGATCAAGAGTGAAATATGTCTGACTGATATTCACACTGTGTACAGAAAAATATTGAACACAAATACACTCACACATCCATGCAGGCACACACACACACACACACACACACACACACACACACACACACACACACACACACCTCTGCCTCTTTTCCGGTATAGTTACCATGACAACTTATTGATATGTTTTAACAACCGCCTAATTTAAATAATGAAACTAGTTTTAATTGGCTTCTTTGTTTTTAGTTAATACATTAGGGAAGAGTGGGGTAAATGGAGCCATTTTTACATTAAAACTCTCTCCGTCAAGGGAAATATACACTTCAATCTAACAAAGATATTGACATATATTTCAAGATGTTGTGTTTCCCTGGACATAATCAGAATGAACGTAAGCATAACAGTTTTGAAAACATAACTTCTCCTAAAAAAGTTTCTTGGCAAAACGTACCACTAGTTTGGGGTAAGTTGAGCCGTTTGACAGGGTCAAATATCTGTACTGAATTAAATATTACCACTACTTTCTTAAGGATTGGACCATTTTTTAAAAATGTTTCGCTTAAAATGACATACCCAAATCTAACTGCCTCTAGCTCAGGCCCTGAAGCAAGGATATGCATATTCTTGGTACCATTTGAAAGGAAACACTTTGCAGTTTGTGGAAATGTGAAATGAATGTAGGAGAATATAACACATTAGATCTGGTAAAAGATAATACAAAGACAAAACCATGCATATTTTTTTTTTCATCATCAAAAAAACAACCGTTCTTTTCAATTTTTTTGTACCATCATCTTTGAATTGCAAGAGAAAGGCCATAATGTATTATTCCAGGCCAGGCGCAATTTAGATTTAGGCCACTAGACGGCAGCAGTGTATGTGCAAAGTGTTAGACTGATCCAATGAACCATTGCATTTATGTTCAAAATGTTGTATCAAGACTGCACAAATGTGCCTAATTGGTTTATTAATACATTTTCAAGTTCATAACTGTGCACTCTCCTCAAAACAATAGCATGGTATTATTTCACTGTAATAGCTACTGTAAATTGGACAGTGCTGTTAGATTAACAAGAATGTAAGCTTTCTGCCCATATCAGATATGTCTATGTCCTGGGAAATGTTCTTGTTACTCACAACCTCATGCTAATCGCATTAGCCTTCGTTAGCTCAACTGTCCCACAGGGGACCCACCAATCTTGTAAGAGATGGGTGGAGCTAAAGCTTAAGAGGGTGTGAATGATGCTGAATGGGTGGAGACAAAGAAGAGCTCTCCAGTAGTAGTACCAAAACAATCAAAGGACATTATCTCAATCTTGAGCTGAGAAGTTTGTCAACATTCAAAGAAATATTACTTTCACATTGTTCCTCAACTATAGTGCGCATGACATAACATTTTATAGCTCTTGAGTCTCTACTTTTATCCAAGTAAAAAAAAACACAATTTCAAATTTTGCTAAATAAGACCGATTTGAGCTGGTCAGTCACATATTAGCCCACTACAAAAGATACACTTTCAGGTTTAAGACCTCATATTTAAACATATAGATGTATAAAAGTATCTACTTTGGATTAGACACAAGCATCATTAAAACCTCTATAACACAATAACTTTATTTGACTTTGTGAAAATCTGTTATTTTGGACCTAACTTCGTTACCACTTTTTACCATGTGGTTTCTTCCTTCACAGACTCCATGAAATTACGACCTCTTCTTAAACATTTGGTCAAGTGATTTGTTTTGTGTAACAAGAAACAAGGGTGGCTCAATTTAGCCCTTTGGCTCAACTTACTTACCCATTTGGCTCAACTTACCAATTTAGCTCAACTTAGCCCTTTGGCTCAATTTACCAATTTAGCTCAACTTAGCCCTTTGGCTCAATTTACCAATTTGGCTCATTTTACCATTTGGCTCAACTTACCCCCAAAGGCCCTTCTGCTAACTTGCTAGACCCGGGCTGCTAACTGCTAGCTTGCTTGCCCCAGTCTGCTAACTGCTTGCTTGCTAAACCTGGTCTGCTAACTGCTAGCTTTTTAGCCCCGGCCTGCTTACTGTCTGAATCGCCATGTCCCCAGCCAGCCCAACTACTCACTGGACCCATATGATGACAATCATGTTGTTCCTCCTCCTACATATGCGATGACATCACCTGGTTAAAACGTCTCTAGAGAATATATCTCTCTCATCGTTACTCAATGCCTAGGTTTACCTCCAATGTTCTCACATCCTACCTTACCATTGTCTGTACACTATGCCTTGAATCTATTCTATCGTGCCCAGAAACCTGCTCCCTTTACTCTCTGTTCCGAATGTGCTAGACGACCAGTTCGTATAGCCTTTAGCCGTACCCTTATCCTACTTCTCCTCTGTTCCTCTGTTGATGTTAATCCAGGTCCTGCAGTGCCTAGCTCCACTCCCACTCCCCAGGTGCTCTCATTTGTTGACTTCTGTAACCATAATAGCCTTGGTTTCATGCATGTTAACATTAGAAGTCTACTCCCTAAGTTTGTTTTACTCACTGCTTTAGAACACTTCGCCAACCCTGATGTCCTAGCCGTGTCTGAATCCTGGCTTAGGAAATCCACCAAAAACCCTGAAATCTCCATCCCTACTATAACATTTTCCGACAAGATAGAACTGCCAAAGGGGGCGGAGTTGCAATCTACTGCAAAGATTGCCTGCAGAGTTCTGTATTACTATCCAAGTCTGTACCCAAACAATTCGAGCTTCTACTTCTAAAAATTAATCTTTCCAGAAACAAGTCTCTCACTGTTGCCGCTTGCTATAGACCACCCTCTGCCCCCAGCTGTGCCCTCAACACCATATGTGAATTGATTGCCCCCCATCTATCTTCCTTATCTTACCTAATTTGCACTTACTGTATATAGACTTTTTCCCCCCCATTTTTTCTGCTGTATTATTGACTGTATGTTTTGTTTATTCCATATGTAACTCTGTGTTGTTGTATGTTTTCGAATTGCTATGCTATATCTTGGCCAGGTCGAAGTTGCAAATGAGAACTTGTTCTCAACTAGCCTACCTGGTTAAATAAAGGCGAAATAAAATATTTGGCTAAACTAAACCATATTTGGCTAAACTTATCCCTTTGGTTCAATTTACATATTTGGCTCAGCTTATCCCTTTGGCTCAACTTATCCATTTGGCTCAACTTATCCATTTGGCTCAACTTATCCATTTGGCTCAACTTAGCTCAAAGCAAAACATATCAGCAACGGTTTTCTTTTTCTTTCATTATCTGTTATAAAAAACACCAAACAGCCACTATGACACACCCACTATGAAACAGCCACTATGAAACAGCCACTATGAAACACCCACTATGAAACAGCCGCTATGAACAGCCACTATGAAACAGCCACTATGAAACAGCCACTATGAAACAGCCACTATGACACAGCCACTATGAAACAGCCACTATGAAACAGCCACTATGAAACAGCCACTATGACACAGCCACTATGACACACCCACTATGAAACAGCCACTATGAAACAGCCATTATGAAACAGCCGCTATGAACACCCACTATGAATCAGCCGCTATGAACAGCCACTATGAAACACCCACTATGAAACAGCCACTATGAAACACCCACTATGAAACAGCCGCTATGAACAGCCACTATGAAACAGCCACTATGAAACAGCCGCTATGAACACCCACTATGAAACAGCCACTATGAAACAGCCACTATGAACAGCCACTATGAAACAGCCACTATGAAACAGCCACTATGAAACAGCCACTATGAAACAGCCACTATGAAACAGCCACTATGAAACAGCCACTATGAAACACCCACTATGAAACAGCCACTATGAAACAGCCACTATGAAACAGCCACTATGAAACAGCCACTATGAAACACCCACTATGAAACACCCGCTATGAAACACACGCTATGAACAGCCACTATGAAACAGCCACTATGAAACACCCGCTATGAAACACCCGCTATAAAACACCCGCTATAAAACACCCGCTATGAAACACCCGCTATGAACACCCGCTATGAAAACCCACTATGAAACACCCGCTATAAAACACCCGCTATGAAACAGCCGCTATGAAACACCCGCTATGAAACAGCCGCTATGAAACAGCCGCTATGAAACACCCGCTATAAAACACCCGCTATGAAACACCCGCTATGAACAGCCACTATGAAACAGCCACTATGAAACAGCCACTATGAAACAGCCGCTATGAAACACCCGCTATGAAACACCCGCTATGAAACAGCCGCTATGAAACACCCGCTATAAAACACCCGCTATGAAACACCCGCTATGAACAGCCACTATGAAACACCCACTATGAAACAGCCACTATGAAACACCCGCTATGAAACACCCACTATGAAACACCCGCTATGAAACACCCGCTATGAAACACCCGCTATGAAACACCCGCTATGAAACACCCGCTATGAAACACCCGCTATGAACAGCCACTATGAAATAGCCACTATGAAACACCCGCTATGAAACACCCGCTATGAAACACCCGCTATGAAACACCCGCTATGAAACACCCGCTATGAAACACCCGCTATGAAACACCCGTTATAAAACACCCGCTATGAAACACCCGCTATGAACAGCCACTATGAAACACCCACTATGAAACACCCGCTATGAAAATCCCGCTATGAAACACCCGCTATGAACAGCCACTATGAAACACCCGCTATGAAACACCCGCTATGAAACACCCGCTATGAAACACCCGCTATGAAACACCCGCTATGAAACACCCACTATGAAACACCCACTATGAAACACCTACTATGAAACAGCCACTATGAAACAGCCCCTGTGAAACAGCCACTATGAAACAGCCACTATGAAACAGCCACTGTGAAACAGCCACTATGAAACAGCCACTATGAAACACCCGCTATGAACAGCCACTATGAAACACCCACTATGAAACACCCGCTATGAAACACCCGCTATGAACAGCCACTATGAAACACCCACTATGAAACACCCGCTATGAACAGCCACTATGAAACAGCCACTATGAAACAGCCGCTATGAAACACCCGCTATGAAACACCCGCTATAAAACACCCGCTATGAAACACCCGCTATGAACAGCCACTAGGAAACACCCGCTAAGAAACACCCGCTATGAAACACCCGCTATGAAACACCCGCTATGAACAGCCACTATGAAACACCCACTATGAAACAGCCACTATGAAACACCCACTATGAAACACCCACTATGAAACACCCGCTATGAACAGCCACTATGAAACACCCACTATGAAACAGCCACTATGAAACACCCACTATGAAACACCCACTATGAAACACCCGCTATGAAACACCCGCTATGAAACACCCGCTATGAAACACCCACTATGAAACACCCACTATGAAACACCCACTATGAAACACCCGCTAAGAAAAACACCCGCTATGAAACACCCGCTATGAAACACCCGCTATGAAACACCCGCTATGAAACACACGCTATGAAACACCCACTATGAAACACCCACTATGAAACACCCACTATGAAACACCCGCTAAGAAAAACACCCAATATGAATCAGCCACTATGAAACAGCCACTATGAAACAGCCACTATGAAACAGCCACTATGAAACACCCACTATGAAACAGCCACTATGAAACACCCACTATGAAACAGCCGCTATGAACAGCCACTATGAAACAGCCACTATGAAACAGCCACTATGAAACAGCCACTATGAAACACCCGCTATGAAACACCCGCTATGAACAGCCACTATGAAACACCCACTATGAAACACCCGCTATGAAACACCCGCTATGAAACACCCGCTATGAACAGCCACTATGAAACACCCACTATGAAACAGCCACTATGAAACAGCCACTATGAAACACCCACTATGAAACACCCGCTATGAACAGCCACTATGAAGCACCCACTATGAAACAGCCACTATGAAGCACCCACTATGAAACAGCCACTATGAAACAGCCACTATGAAACACCCACTATGAAACACCCGCTAAGAAAAACACCCACTATGAATCAGCCACTATGAAACACCCACTATGAAACAGCCACTATGAAACACCCACTATGAAACAGCCACTATGAAACACCCACTATGAAACAGCCGCTATGAACAGCCACTATGAAACAGCCACTATGAAACAGCCACTATGAAACAGCCACTATGAAACAGCCGCTATGAACACCCACTATGAATTAGCCACTATGAAACACCCGCTATGAACAGCCACTATGAAACAGCCACTATGAAACACCCACTATAAAACAGCCACTATGAAACAGCCACTATGAAACAGCCACTATGAAACACCCGCTATGAACAGCCACTATGAAGCACCTACTATGAAACAGCCACTATGAAACACCCACTATGAAACACCCACTATGAAACAGCCACTATGAAACACCCGCTATGAAACACCCGCTATGAAACACCCACTATGAAACACCCACTATGAAACACCCACTATGAAACACCCACTATGAAACACCCGCTAAGAAAAACACCCACTATGAAACACCCACTATGAAACACCCGCTATGAAACACCCGCTATGAAACACCCACTATGAAACACCCGCTATGAAACACCCACTATGAAACACCCACTATGAAACACCTACTATGAAACACCCACTATGAAACACCCACTATGAAACACCCGCTAAGAAAAACACCCACTATGAATCAGCCACTATGAAACACCCACTATGAAACACCCACTATGAAACAGCCACTATGAAACAGCCGCTATGAAACACCCGCTATGAAACACCCGCTATGAAACAGCCACTATGAAACACCCGCTATGAAACAGCCGCTATGAAACAGCCGCTATGAAACAGCCGCTATGAAACAGCCGCTATAAAACACCCGCTATGAAACACCCGCTATGAACAGCCACTATGAAACACCCACTATGAAACAGCCACTATGAAACAGCCACTATGAAACAGCCACTATGAAACAGCCACTATGAAACAGCCACTATGAAACACCCGCTATGAAACACCCGCTATGAAACAGCCGCTATGAAACAGCCGCTATAAAACACCCGCTATGAAACACCCGCTATGAACAGCCACTATGAAACACCCACTATGAAACACCCGCTATGAAACACCCGCTATGAAACACCCGCTATGAAACACCCGCTATGAACAGCCACTATGAAACACCCACTATGAAACAGCCACTATGAAACACCCGCTATGAAACACCCACTATGAAACACCCACTATGAAACACCCACTATGAAACACCCGCTATGAAACACCCGCTATGAAACAGCCCCTGTGAAACAGCCACTGTGAAACAGCCACTATGAAACACCCGCTATGAAACACCCGCTATGAACAGCCACTATGAAACAGCCACTATGAAACACCCACTGTGAAACACCCGCTATGAAACACCCACTATGAAACACCCACTATGAAACACCCACTATGAAACACCCACTATGAAACACCCGCTATGAAACACCCGCTATGAAACACCCGCTATAAAACACCCGCTATGAAACACCCGCTATGAACAGCCACTATGAAACACCCACTATGAAACACCCGCTATGAAAATCCCGCTATGAAACACCCGCTATGAACAGCCACTATGAAACACCCGCTATGAAACACCCGCTATGAAACACCCGCTATGAAACACCCGCTATGAAACACCCACTATGAAACACCCACTATGAAACACCTACTATGAAACAGCCACTATGAAACAGCCCCTGTGAAACAGCCACTGTGAAACAGCCACTATGAAACAGCCACTATGAAACAGCCCCTGTGAAACAGCCACTGTGAAACAGCCACTATGAAACAGCCACTATGAAACACCCGCTATGAACAGCCACTATGAAACACCCGCTATGAAACACCCGCTATGAAACACCCGCTATGAACAGCCACTATGAAACACCCACTATGAAACACCCGCTATGAACAGCCACTATGAAACAGCCACTATGAAACAGCCGCTATGAAACACCCGCTATAAAACACGCGCTATAAAACACCCGCTATGAAACACCCGCTATGAACACCCGCTATGAAAACCCAATATGAAACACCCGCTATGAAACAGCCGCTATGAAACAGCCGCTATGAAACAGCCGCTATGAAACACCCGCTATAAAACACCCGCTATGAAACATCCGCTATGAAACAGCCGCTATGAAACACCCGCTATAAAGCACCCGCTATGAAACACCCGCTATGAACAGCCACTATGAAACACCCGCTATGAAACACCCGCTATGAAACACCAGCTATGAAACACCCGCTATGAAACACCCGCTATGAACAGCCACTATGAAACACCCACTATGAAACAGCCACTATGAAACAGCCACTATGAAACACCCGCTATGAAACACCCGCTATGAACAGCCACTATGAAACACCCACTATGAAACAGCCACTATGAAACACCCGCTATGAAACACCCGCTATGAAACACCCGCTATGAAACACCCGCTATGAAACACCCGCTATGAAACACCCACTATGAAACACCCACTATGAAACACCCACTATGAAACACCCACTATGAAACACCCGCTAAGAAAAACACCCGCTATGAAACACCCGCTATGAAACACCCGCTATGAAACACCCACTATGAAACACCCACTATGAAACACCCACTATGAAACACCCACTATGAAACAGCCACTATGAAACACCCACTATGAAACAGCCACTATGAAACAGCCACTATGAAACACCCACTATGAAAAACCCGCTATGAAACACCCGCTATGAAACACCCACTATGAAACAGCCACTATGAAACACCCACTATGAAACAGCCCCTGTGAAACAGCCCCTGTGAAACAGCCACTATGAAACAGCCACTGTGAAACAGCCCCTGTGAAACAGCCCCTGTGAAACACCCACTATGAAACACCCACTATGAAACAGCCACTATGAAACACCCGCTATGAAACACCCGCTATGAAACAGCCACTATGAAACACCCGCTATGAAACACCCGCTATGAAACACCCGCTATGAAACATCCGCTATGAAACAGCCGCTATGAAACACCCGCTATAAAGCACCCGCTATGAAACACCCGCTATGAACAGCCACTATGAAACACCCACTATGAAACACCCGCTATGAAACACCAGCTATGAAACACCCGCTATGAAACACCCGCTATGAACAGCCACTATGAAACACCCACTATGAAACAGCCACTATGAAACAGCCACTATGAAACACCCGCTATGAAACACCCGCTATGAACAGCCACTATGAAACACCCACTATGAAACAGCCACTATGAAACACCCGCTATGAAACACCCGCTATGAAACACCCGCTATGAAACACCCGCTATGAAACACCCGCTATGAAACACCCACTATGAAACACCCACTATGAAACACCCACTATGAAACACCCACTATGAAACACCCGCTAAGAAAAACACCCGCTATGAAACACCCGCTATGAAACACCCGCTATGAAACACCCACTATGAAACACCCACTATGAAACACCCACTATGAAACACCCACTATGAAACAGCCACTATGAAACACCCACTATGAAACACCCACTATGAAACAGCCACTATGAAACACCCACTATGAAAAACCCGCTATGAAACACCCGCTATGAAACACCCACTATGAAACAGCCACTATGAAACACCCACTATGAAACAGCCCCTGTGAAACAGCCCCTGTGAAACAGCCACTATGAAACAGCCACTGTGAAACAGCCCCTGTGAAACAGCCCCTGTGAAACACCCACTATGAAACACCCACTATGAAACAGCCACTATGAAACACCCACTATGAAACACCCGCTATGAAACAGCCACTATGAAACACCCGCTATGAAACACCCGCTATGAAACACCCGCTATGAAACAGCCACTATGAAACAGCCACTTTGAAACAGCCACTATGAAACAGCCACTATGAAACAGCCCCTGTGAAACAGCCACTATGAAACAGCCACTGTGAAACAGCCCCTGTGAAACAGCCACTATGAAACACCCACTATGAAACACCCACTATGAAACACCCACTATGAAACACCCACTATGAAACACCCGCTATGAAACACCCGCTATGAAACACCCGCTATAAAACACCCGCTATGAAACACCCGCTATGAACAGCCACTATGAAACACCCACTATGAAACACCCGCTATGAAAATCCCGCTATGAAACACCCGCTATGAACAGCCACTATGAAACACCCGCTATGAAACACCCGCTATGAAACACCCGCTATGAAACACCCGCTATGAAACACCCACTATGAAACACCCACTATGAAACACCTACTATGAAACAGCCACTATGAAACAGCCCCTGTGAAACAGCCACTGTGAAACAGCCACTATGAAACAGCCACTATGAAACAGCCCCTGTGAAACAGCCACTGTGAAACAGCCACTATGAAACAGCCACTATGAAACACCCGCTATGAACAGCCACTATGAAACACCCGCTATGAAACACCCACTATGAAACACCCGCTATGAACAGCCACTATGAAACAGCCACTATGAAACAGCCGCTATGAAACACCCGCTATAAAACACGCGCTATAAAACACCCGCTATGAAACACCCGCTATGAACACCCGCTATGAAAACCCAATATGAAACACCCGCTATGAAACAGCCACTATGAAACAGCCGCTATGAAACAGCCGCTATGAAACACCCGCTATAAAACACCCGCTATGAAACATCCGCTATGAAACAGCCGCTATGAAACACCCGCTATAAAGCACCCGCTATGAAACACCCGCTATGAACAGCCACTATGAAACACCCACTATGAAACACCCGCTATGAAACACCAGCTATGAAACACCCGCTATGAAACACCCGCTATGAACAGCCACTATGAAACACCCACTATGAAACAGCCACTATGAAACAGCCACTATGAAACACCCGCTATGAAACACCCGCTATGAACAGCCACTATGAAACACCCACTATGAAACAGCCACTATGAAACACCCGCTATGAAACACCCGCTATGAAACACCCGCTATGAAACACCCGCTATGAAACACCCGCTATGAAACACCCACTATGAAACACCCACTATGAAACACCCACTATGAAACACCCACTATGAAACACCCACTATGAAACACCCGCTAAGAAAAACACCCGCTATGAAACACCCGCTATGAAACACCCGCTATGAAACACCCACTATGAAACACCCACTATGAAACACCCACTATGAAACACCCACTATGAAACAGCCACTATGAAACACCCACTATGAAACACCCACTATGAAACAGCCACTATGAAACACCCACTATGAAAAACCCGCTATGAAACACCCGCTATGAAACACCCACTATGAAACAGCCACTATGAAACACCCACTATGAAACAGCCCCTGTGAAACAGCCCCTGTGAAACAGCCACTATGAAACAGCCACTGTGAAACAGCCCCTGTGAAACAGCCCCTGTGAAACACCCACTATGAAACACCCACTATGAAACAGCCACTATGAAACACCCACTATGAAACACCCGCTATGAAACAGCCACTATGAAACACCCGCTATGAAACACCCGCTATGAAACACCCGCTATGAAACAGCCACTATGAAACAGCCACTTTGAAACAGCCACTATGAAACAGCCACTATGAAACAGCCCCTGTGAAACAGCCACTATGAAACAGCCACTGTGAAACAGCCCCTGTGAAACAGCCACTATGAAACAGCCACTGTGAAACAGCCCCTGTGAAACAGCCCCTGTGAAACAGCCACTATGAAACAGCCACTATGAAACACCCGCTATGAAACAGCCGCTATGAAACACCCGCTATGAAACACCCGCTATGAAACACCCACTATGAAACAGCCACTATGAAACACCCACTATGAAACACCCGCTATGAAACACCCACTATGAAACACCTACTATGAAACAGCCACTATGAAACAGCCACTATGAAACACCCGCTATGAAACACCCACTATGAAACACCTACTATGAAACAGCCACTATGAAACAGCCACTATGAAACAGCCACTATGAAACACCCGCTATGAAACACCCGCTATGAACAGCCACTATGAAACAGCCACTATGAAACACCCGCTATGAAACACCCGCTATAAAACACGCGCTATAAAACACCCGCTATGAAACACCCGCTATGAACACCCGCTATGAAAACCCAATATGAAACACCCGCTATGAAACAGCCACTATGAAACAGCCGCTATGAAACAGCCGCTATGAAACACCCACTATAAAACACCCGCTATGAAACATCCGCTATGAAACAGCCGCTATGAAACACCCGCTATAAAGCACCCGCTATGAAACACCCGCTATGAACAGCCACTATGAAACACCCACTATGAAACACCCGCTATGAAACACCAGCTATGAAACACCCGCTATGAAACACCCGCTATGAACAGCCACTATGAAACAGCCACTATGAAACAGCCACTATGAAACACCCACTATGAAACACCCGCTATGAAACACCCGCTATGAACAGCCACTATGAAACACCCACTATGAAACAGCCACTATGAAACACCCACTATGAAACACCCACTATGAAACACCCGCTATGAAACACCCGCTATGAAACACCCACTATGAAACACCCACTATGAAACACCCACTATGAAACACCCGCTAAGAAAAACACCCGCTATGAAACACCCGCTATGAAACACCCGCTATGAAACACCCACTATGAAACACCCACTATGAAACAGCCACTATGAAACAGCCACTATGAAACACCCACTATGAAACAGCCACTATGAAACACCCACTATGAAACACCCACTATGAAACAGCCACTATGAAACACCCACTATGAAAAACCCACTATGAAAAACCCACTATGAAACACCCGCTATGAAACACCCACTATGAAACAGCCACTATGAAACACCCACTGTGAAACAGCCCCTGTGAAACAGCCCCTGTGAAACAGCCACTATGAAACAGCCACTGTGAAACAGCCCCTGTGAAACAGCCCCTGTGAAACACCCACTATGAAACACCCACTATGAAACAGCCACTATGAAACACCCGCTATGAAACAGCCACTATGAAACACCCGCTATGAAACACCCGCTATGAAACACCCGCTATGAAACAGCCACTATGAAACAGCCACTTTGAAACAGCCACTATGAAACAGCCACTATGAAACAGCCCCTGTGAAACAGCCACTATGAAACAGCCACTGTGAAACAGCCCCTGTGAAACATCCACTATGAAACAGCCACTGTGAAACAGCCCCTGTGAAACAGCCCCTGTGAAACAGCCACTATGAAACAGCCACTATGAAACACCCGCTATGAAACACCCGCTATGAAACACCCGCTATGAAACACCCGCTATGAAACACCCGCTATGAAACAGCCGCTATGAAACACCCGCTATGAAACACCCGCTATGAAACACCCGCTATGAAACAGCCGCTATGAAACACCCGCTATGAAACACCCGCTATGAAACACCCACTATGAAACAGCCACTATGAAACACCCGCTATGAAACACCCGCTATGAAACACCCACTATGAAACACCTACTATGAAACAGCCACTATGAAACAGCCACTATGAAACACCCGCTATGAAACACCCACTATGAAACACCTACTATGAAACAGCCACTATGAAACACCCACTATGAAACAGCCACTATGAAACACCCGCTATGAAACACCCGCTATGAAACACCCACTATGAAACACCCACTATGAAACACCCGCTATGAAACACCCACTATGAAACACCTACTATGAAACAGCCACTATGAAACACCTGCTATGAAACACCCGCTATGAAACACCCACTATGAAACAGCCACTATGAAACACCCACTATGAAACACCCGCTATGAAACACCCACTATGAAACACCTACTATGAAACAGCCACTATGAAACAGCCACTATGAAACACCCGCTATGAAACACCCGCTATGAAACACCCACTATGAAACACCTACTATGAAACACCTACTATGAAACAGCCACTATGAAACAGCCACTATGAAACACCCACTATGAAACAGCCACTATGAAACACCCGCTATGAAACACCCACTATGAAACACCTACTATGAAACAGCCACTATGAAACACCCGCTATGAAACACCCGCTATGAAACACCCGCTATGAAACACCCGCTATGAAACACCCGCTATGAAACACCCGCTATGAAACACCCGCTATGAAACACCCGCTATGAAACACCCGCTATGAAACACCCGCTATGAAACAGCCGCTATGAAACACCCGCTATGAAACACCCGCTATGAAACACCCGCTATGAAACACCTACTATGAAACACCTACTATGAAACAGCCACTATGAAACAGCCACTATGAAACGCCCGCTATGAAACACCCGCTATGAAACACCCACTATGAAACACCCGCTATGAAACACCCACTATGAAACACCTACTATGAAACAGCCACTATGAAACAGCCACTATGAAACAGCCACTATGAAACGCCCGCTATGAAACACCCGCTATGAAACACCCACTATGAAACACCCACTATGAAACACCCGCTATGAAACACCCACTATGAAACACCTACTATGAAACAGCCACTATGAAACACCCACTATGAAACAGCCACTATGAAACACCCACTATGAAACACCCGCTATGAAACACCCACTATGAAACAGCTACTATGAAACACCCACTATGAAACACCCGCTATGAAACACCCACTATGAAACAGCCACTATGAAACAGCCACTATGAAACACCCGCTATGAAACACCCGCTATGAAACACCCGCTATGAAACACCCACTATGAAACACCCGCTATGAAACACCCACTATGAAACAGCCACTATGAAACACCCACTATGAAACACCCGCTATGAAACACCCACTATGAAACAGCCACTATGAAACAGCCCCTGTGAAACAGCCCCTGTGAAACAGCCATTGTGAAACACCCACTATGAAACACCCGCTATGAAACACCCACTATGAAACAGCCACTATGAAACAGCCACTATGAAACAGCCACTATGAAACGCCCGCTATGAAACACCCGCTATGAAACACCCACTATGAAACACCCGCTATGAAACACCCACTATGAAACACCTACTATGAAACAGCCACTATGAAACAGCCACTATGAAACAGCCACTATGAAACGCCCGCTATGAAACACCCGCTATGAAACACCCACTATGAAACACCCACTATGAAACACCCGCTATGAAACACCCACTATGAAACACCTACTATGAAACAGCCACTATGAAACACCCACTATGAAACAGCCACTATGAAACACCCACTATGAAACACCCGCTATGAAACACCCACTATGAAACAGCCACTATGAAACACCCGCTATGAAACACCCGCTATGAAACACCCACTATGAAACAGCCACTATGAAACAGCCACTATGAAACACCCGCTATGAAACACCCGCTATGAAACACCCGCTATGAAACACCCACTATGAAACACCCGCTATGAAACACCCACTATGAAACAGCCACTATGAAACACCCACTATGAAACACCCGCTATGAAACACCCACTATGAAACAGCCACTATGAAACAGCCCCTGTGAAACAGCCCCTGTGAAACAGCCATTGTGAAACACCCACTATGAAACACCCGCTATGAAACACCCACTATGAAACAGCCACTATGAAACACCCACTATGAAACACCCGCTATGAAACACCCACTATGAAACAGCCACTATGAAACAGCCCCTGTGAAACAGCCACTCTGAAACACCCACTATGAAACACCCGCTATGAAACACCCACTATGAATCAGCCACTATGAAACAGCCACTATGAAACAGCCACTATGAAACAGCCACTATGAAACAGCCACTATGAAACACCCACTATGAAACACCCACTATGAAACACCCACTATGAAACACAGACAATGAAATTCCAGCCATAAGTTCCATGATATTTTGATACATGTTGTGCATTGATTGTTCTCTCTCTTTTTATTATTATTCCAACTCGTTTTTGTACATAAAACCAATGCTGTGCACCCATGGACATGCTGTTCCCTGTGAAATATATAAGGTTAAACTTAAAATGTATGAACAGTGACTGTACGGGTCAGATTTGGCAGAGCACAGCTTGCTCCAGCAGTCAACCCCTCTCTCCATTCCTGCTGGCTGCCCTCATCCCTCCATCCCTCCCTCGCTCCCTACATCCATCCCTTCCTCCTTGACTCCATCCCTCTGTCCATCTCCTATTCCATCTCTCCTTCCTCTTCGGCCATTTCAACAGCCTCTGGAAGCTGTAGATAGAGGATAGACTGGATAACTTCAGCCAGAAGCCATTCAAAAAGAATTAGAGAATTAGAGAGAGAGACAGAGACAGATAGAGAAAGAGAGAGATAGAGGGAGAGAGAGAGAGAGAGAGAGACAGAGAAACAGAGAGAGAGAGAGAGAGAGAGAGAGGGAGAGAGAGAGTTAAAAAAAGGGGAGAAAGACGGAGAGATAGAGAGAATATGCGATAGAGCCAGAGCATATTATTATAATTGTCAGGATTTGGCCAGGACTGTTCAGGTTTTGGCCACTAGATGTCCCCATTGCACCTTTTTGAACCTTTTGTTTTTTCCTTGTTCTAATTATTATTTGCACCTGTGTGTCATTTCCTTGTTGGTATTTAAACCCTGTGTGTTCCTCAGTTCTTTGCTCAGTGTTTGTATGTTAGTACCCAGCCCCAGCCCCAGCCCTGCTGTGAACATATATTTCTCTTGTTGGATTTTCCAGAGGTTCTCTGGTTTTGTTCTTGTTTATTTTTGATTAGTCTTTTGAGGTTTGTTTTTTCCCTGCTGTTCTTACCACTTTGTGGAGTTTCTTTGTATTTTGGAGGATATCAATTTTTTCCTCTTGGCTTTATTTTTGGACGTTGTGGATTTATATTCTTTGCCTGAAGATCTTTTTCTTTTATTAAACCACCATCTCTAGTATTGCTGTGTCTGCCTCATCTTCTGGGTTCTGCCGACTATTAGTGACTGTTTCTCACACCGGGTCCTGACAATAATTAATAATAAATAATAATAATATTAATAATATTTCTCTCCCCACTTCCTTTGTCATGGTCCTTGTACATGCCAGCATCAGCCAAAACATGGAGGTGGGTAGTACGAGCCCTGGCAGCTTCCCTCGCCTCGTGTTTCATTAAAAGATAAGGGTCTACTACACATAGTATGTGGAGAGAGAACCGTCACTGCATTAAGAGAGGTATCCTCAGCCAGCCAGTCAGTCAGTCAGTTAGCCAGTCAGTTAGCCAGTCAGTTAGCCAGTCAGCCAGTCAGCCAGCCAGTCAGCCAGTCAGCCAGTTAGCCAGCCAGTCAGCCAGTTAGCCAGTCAGTTAGCCAGTCAGCCAGTCAGCCAGCCAGTCAGCCAGCCAGCCAGTCAGCCAGTTAGCCAGCCAGTCAGCCAGTTAGCCAGTTAGCCAGCCAGCCAGTCAGTTAGCCAGCCAGTCAGCCAGCCAGCCAGCCAGCCAGCCAGCCAGCCAGCCAGCCAGTCAGTTAGCCAGTCAGTTAGCCAGCCAGCCAGCCAGTCAGCCAGCCAGCCAGCCAGTCAGCCAGTTAGCCAGCCAGTCAGCCAGTTAGCCAGTTAGCCAGCCAGCCAGTCAGTTAGCCAGCCAGTCAGCCAGCCAGCCAGCCAGCCAGCCAGTCAGTTAGCCAGTCAGTTAGCCAGTCAGTTAGCCAGTCAGCCAGTCAGCCAGCCAGTCAGCCAGCCAGTCAGCCAGCCAGCCAGCCAGCCAGTCACTTAGCCAGTTAGCCAGCCAGCCAGTCAGTTAGCCAGCCAGTCAGTCAGTTAGCCAGTTAGCCAGCCAGCCAGTCAGTTAGCCAGCAAGTCAGCCAGCCAGTCAGCCAGCCAGCCAGTCAGTTAGCCAGCCAGTCAGCCAGCCAGTCAGTTAGCCAGCCAGCCAGTCAGCCAGCCAGCCAGCCAGTCAGTTACCCAGCCAGCCAGTCAGCCAGCCAGCCAGTTAGCCTGTGCTTCTTCAGCCAGCCAGTCAGCCAGCCAGTGCTGCCTCAGTCAGTCAGTCAGCCAGCCAGTTAGCCTGTGCTTCTTCAGCCAGCCAGTCAGCCAGCCAGTTAGCCTGTGCTTCTTCAGCCAGCCAGCCAGCCAGCCAGTCAGTTAGCCAGCCAGCCAGTCAGCCAGCCAGCCAGCCAGTCAGTTACCCAGCCAGCCAGTCAGCCAGCCAGCCAGTTAGCCTGTGCTTCTTCAGCCAGCCAGCCAGCCAGTCAGCCAGCCAGTGCTGCCTCAGTCAGCCAGCCAGCCAGCCAGTCCTTCTTCAGCCAGCCAGCCAGCCAGTCCTTCTTCAGTCCAGCCAGCCAGTCCTTCTTCCAGCCAGCCAGCCAGTGCTGCTTCCACCAGCCAGCCAGCCAGTGCTGCTTCCACCAGCAAGCCAGCCAGTGC